>NW_028227942.1:0-51149 GCF_978045245.1 Mus caroli | reverse complement strand
AAAGTAGAAAATTACAAACTCACACTGAAGGACCCCTAATATGGCGAGAAATCCTGAAAAAGGTGGAAAATGAGAAAATCACTCTGTAGGACCCAGAATTGGGAAAAAACCTGAAAAATGTCGTAAATGAGAAAAATCACACTGTAGGACCCAGAATATGACAAAAAACCCTGAAAAACGTGGAAAATTAAAAATACACGCTGTAGGACACAGAATATGCCGAGAAACCCTGAATAACGTGAAAATTAACGATTCACACTGTCGGCCAAAGAATATGGCGAGAAACCATGAAAAAAGTGGAAAATTAAAAATTCACACTGTATTACGCAAAATATGGAAAGAAATACTGAAAAACTTGAAAATTAAAAATTCACACTGAAGGACCTGGAATATGGCAAGAAAACCTGAAAAACGTGGAAATGAGAAAATCACAGTGTAGGTCCCAGAATATGACGAAAAAAACCTAAAAAAAGTGGAAAATTAAAAATTCACACTGAAGGACCCAGAATATGTAGAGATAACCTGAAAAACGAGGAAAATTAAAAACTCACACTGAGGGACCCAGAATATGGCGAAAAAACCTGAAAAAAGTAGAAAATTAAAAATTCACACTGAAGGACCCCGAATATGGCCAGAAAAACTGAAAAAGTTGGAAAATGAGAATAATCAAACTGTAGGACCCAGAATTGCGAAAAAACTTGAAAAGCGTCAAATGAGAAAATCACACTGTAGGACCCATAATGTGCCTAGAAACCCTGTAAACGTGGTAAATTAAAAATACACTGTGTAGGACCCAGAATATGGCGAGAAACCCTGAAAAAAGTAGAAAATTAAAAACTCACAGTGAAGTACCCCAAGAATTGCGAAAAAACTTGAAAATCGTGGAAAATGAGAAAATCACACTGCTGGACCGAGAATATTCCAATAAACCCTGAAAAACGTGAAAATTAAAAATTCACACTATCGGAAACAGAATATGGGAAGAATCATGAAAAAAGTGGAAAATTAAAAATTCACACTGAAGGACCCCTCATATGGCAAGAAAACCTGAAAAACAAGGAAAATTCAAAACTCACACTATAGGACCGAGAATATGGCGAGAAATCCAAAAAAAAAAAAAGGAAATGAGAATAATCACACTACAGAACCCAAATTTGGAAAAAAAAATTGAAAAACGTCGAAAATGAGAAAATCACACTGTAGGACCCAGAATATGCCGAGAAACCCTGAAAACGTGGAAAATAAAAAATATACGCTGTAGGACCCAGAATATGTCGAGAAACACTGAAAAATTAGAAAAGTAAAAAATCACACGGAAGGACCCCAAATATGGCGAGAAAACCTGAAAAGTTGAAAAATGAGAAAATCACACTGTAGGCCCCAGAATTACGAAAAAACTTGAAAAACGTGGAAAATGAGAAAATCACACTGCAGGACCCAAAATATGACGAAAAAAACTTGAAAAACGTGGAAAATTAAAAATACACGATCTAGGACACAGAATATTTTGAGAAATCCTGAAAAATTAGAAAATTATACACTTACACTGAAGGACCCCAAATATGGAGAGACCACCTGAAAAAAGTAGAAAATTAAAAATTCACACTGAAGGACCCAGAATTGCGAAAGAACTTGAAAAACATCGAAAATGAATAAATCACACTGTAGGACCCAGAATATGCCTAGAAACCCTGAAAACATGGAAAATTAAAAATACATGCTGTAGGACCCACAATATGGCGAGAAACTCTGAAAAAATTAGAAAATTACAAACTCACACTGAAGGACCCCAAATATGGCTAGAAAACCTGAAAATGTGAAAAATGAGAAAATCACACTGCAGGACCCAGAATATGCCGAGAAACCCTGAAAAACATGAAAATTAAAAATTCACACTGTTGGACACAGAATATGGCGAGAAATACTGAAAAACGTGGAAAATTTAAAATTCACACTGAAGGTCCTGGAATATGTCAAGAAAAGCTAAAAAACATTGATAAGAGAAAAATCACACTGTAGGACCCAGAATATGACTGAAAAACCTGAAAAACGTGGAAAATTAAAAATTAACTCTAAAGTGCACGGCAATATGGCGAGAAAACCTGAAAAACGAGGAAAACTCAAAACTCACGCTGTAGGACACAGAATATGTCGAGAAACCCTGAAAAATTAGAAAATTAAAAACTCACACTGAAGAAACCCAAATATGGCAAGAGAACCTGAAAAATGTAGAAAATTAAAAATTCACACTGAAGGACCCAGAACATGGCAATAAAACCTGAAAAACGAGGGAAAATTCAAAACTCACTATGTAGGACCCAGAATATGGCAAGAAAACCTGAAAAAGGAGGAAAACTCAAAACTCACACTGTAGAACCCAGAATATGGCGAGAAAACCTGAAAAAGGTGGAAAATGAGAATAATCACACTGTAGGACCCAGAATATGCTGAGGAACCCTGAAAAATGTGGAAAATTAAAAATACACGCTGTAGGACCCAGAATATGGCTAGAAACCCTGAAAAAAGTAGAAAATTACAAACTCACACTGAAGACCCCTAATATGTCGAGAAATCCTGAAAAAGGTGGAAAATGAGAAAATCACTCTGTAGGACCCAGAATTGGGAAAAAAACTGAAAAATGTCGTAAATGAGAAAAATCACACTGTAGGACCCAGAATATGACAAAAAAAAACCTGAAAAACGTGGAAAATTAAAAATACACGCTGTAGGACAGAGAATATGCCAAGAAACCCTGAATAATGTGAAAATTAACGATTCACAATGTTGGACAAAGAATATGGCGAGAAACCATGAAAAAAGTGGAAAATTAAAAATTCACACTGTATTACGCAAAATATGGAAAGAAATACTGAAAAACGTGAAAATTAAAAATTCACACTGAAGGACCTGGAATATAGCAAGAAAACCTGAAAAAACGTGGAAATGAGAAAATCACACTGTAGGTCCCAGAATATGACGAAAAAACCTGAAAAAAGTAGAAAACTGAAAATTCACACTGAAGGACCCAGAATATGTAGAGATAACCTGAAAAACAAGGAAAATTAAAAACTCACACTGAGGGACCCAGAATATGGGGAGAAAACCTGAAAAAAGTAGAAAATTAAAAATTCACACTGAAGGACCCCGAATATGGCCAGAAAAACTGAAAAAGGTGGAAAATGACAATAATCACACTGTAGGGCCCAGAATTGCGAAAAAACTTGAAATGCGTATAAAATGAGAAAATCACACTGTAGGACCCATAATGTGCCGAGAAACCCTGAAAACGTGGTAAATTAAAAATACACGGTGTAGGACCCAGAATATGGCGAGAAACCCTGAAAAAGTAGAAAATTAAAAACTCACAGTGAAGTACCCCAAGAATTGCGAAAAAACTTGAAAATCGTGGAAAATGAGAAAATCACACTGCTGGACTCAGAATATGCCGATAAACCCTGAAAAACATGAAAATTAAAAATCCACACTGTCGGACACAGAATATGGCAAGAATCATGAAAAAAGTGGAAAATTAAAAAATCACACTGAAGGACCCCTCATATGGCAAGAAAACCTGAAAAACAAAAAGAAAATTCAAAACTCACACTATAGGACCGAGAATATGGCGAGAAATCCTGAAAAAGATGGAAAATGAGAATAATCAGACTATATAAACCAGATTTGGAAAAAAAAAATTGAAAAACGTCGAAAATGAGAAAATCACACTGTAGGACCCAGAATATGCCGAGAAACCCTGAAAACGTGGAAAATTAAAAATATACGCTGTAGGACCCAGAATATATCGAGAAACACTGAAAAATTAGAAAAGTAAAAAATCACACGGAAGGACCCCAAATATGGCGAGAAAACCTGAAAAAGTTGAAAAATGAGAAAATCACACTGTAGGACCCAGAATTATGAAAAAACTTGAAAAACGTGGAAAATGAGAAAAATACACTGCAGGACCCAGAATATGACGAAAAAAACTTGAAGAACGTGGAAAATTAAAAATACACGCTCTAGGACACTGAATATGTTGAGAAATCCTGAAAAATTAGAAAATCATAAACTTACACTGAAGGATCCCAAATATGGAGAGAGAACCTGAAAAAGTAGAAAATTAAAATTTCACACTGAAGGACCCCCGAATATGGCCAGAAAAACTGAAAAACGTGGAAAATGAGAATAATCACACTGTAGGACCAAGAATTGCGAAAAAACTTGAAAAGCGTCGAAATGAGTAAATTACATTGTAGGACCCATAATGTGCTGAGAAACCCTGAAAACGTGAAAATCAAAAATTCACACTATTGGACACAGAATATGGCAAGAAATACTGAAAAACGTGGAAAATTTAAAATTCACACTGAAGGTCCTGGAATATGTCAAGAAAAGCTGAAAAACGTGGAAATGAAAAAAATCACACTGTAGAACCCAGAATATGACGGAAAAACCTGAAAAACGTGGAAAATTAAAAATTAACTCTAAAGTGCCCAGCATATGGCGAGAAAACCTGAAAAACGAGGAAAACTCAAAACTCACGCTGTAGGACACAGAATATGTCGAGAAACCCTGAAAAATTAGAAAATTTAAAACTCACACTGAAGAAACCCAAATATGGCGAGAGAACCTGAAAAATGTAGAAAAATAAAAATTCACACTGAAGGACCCCAGAACATGGCAATAACACCTGAAAAACGAGGAAAATACAAAACTCACTATGTAGGACCCAGAATATGGCAAGAAAACCTGAAAAAAGGAGGAAAACTCAAAACTCACACTGTAGAACCCAGAATATGGCGAGAAAACCTGAAAAAGGTGGAAAATGAGAATAATCACACTCTAAGACCAAGATTTGGAAAAAAAAAATTGAAAAATGTCAAAAATGAGAAAATCACACTGCAGGACCCAGAATATGACGAAAAAACTTGAAAAACGTGGAAAATTAAAAATACAAGCTCTAGGACACAGAATATGTTGAGAAATCCTGAAAATTTAGAAAATTATAAACTTACACTGAAGGACCCCAAATATGGAGAGAGAACCTGAAAAAAGTAGAAAATTAAAAATTCACACTGAAGGACCCAGAATTGCGAAAGAACTTGAAAAACATCGAAAATGAGAAAATCACACTGTAGGACCCAGAATATGCCTAGAAACCCTGAAAACATGGAAAATTAAAAATACATGCTCTATGACTCAGAATATGGCGAGAAACCCTGAAAAATGTAGAAAATTACAAACTCACACTGAAGGACCCCAAATATGGCTAGAAAACCTGAAAAATGTGGAAAATTAAAAATACATGCTATAGGACCCAGAATATGGAGAGAAACCCTGAAAAATTAGAGAAGTAAAAAATCATACTGAAGGACCCCAAATATGGCGAGAAAACCTGAAATAGGTGGAAAATGAGGAAAATCACATGGCAGGACCCAGAATATGCAGAGAAACCCTGAAAAACGTGAAAATTAAAAATTCACACTGTGGGACACAGAATATGTCGAGAAATACTGAAAAAAATGTGGAAAATTAAAAATACACGCTGTAGGACCCAGAATATGGCTAGAAACCCTAAAAAAAGTAGAAAATTACAAACTCACACTGAAGGACCCCTAATATGGCGAGAAATCCTGAAAAAGGTGGAAAATGAGAAAATCACTCTGTAGGACCCAGAATTGGGGAAAAAACCTGAAAAATGTCGTAAATGAGAAAAATCACACTGTAGGACCCAGAATATGACAAAAAACCCTGAAAAACGTGGAAAATTAAAAATACACGCTGTAGGACACAGAATATGCCGAGAAACCCTGAATAACGTGAAAATTAACGATTCACACTGTCGGCCAAAGAATATGGCGAGAAACCATGAAAAAAGTGAAAAATTAAAAATTCACACTGTATTACGCAAAATATGGAAAGAAATACTGAAAAACTTGAAAATTAAAAATTCACACTGAAGGACCTGGAATATGGCAAGAAAACCTGAAAAACGTGGAAATGAGAAAATCACAGTGTAGGTCCCAGAATATGACGAAAAAAAACCTAAAAAAAGTGGAAAATTAAAAATTCACACTGAAGGACCCAGAATATGTAGAGATAACCTGAAAAACGAGGAAAATTAAAAACTCACACTGAGGGACCCAGAATATGGCGAAAAAAACCTGAAAAAAGTAGAAAATTAAAAATTCACACTGAAGGACCCCGAATATGGCCAGAAAAACTGAAAAAGTTGGAAAATGAGAATAATCAAACTGTAGGACCCAGAATTGCGAAAAAACTTGAAAAGCGTCAAATGAGAAAATCACACTGTAGGACCCCATAATGTGCCTAGAAACCCTGTAAACGTGGTAAATTAAAAATACACTGTGTAGGACCCAGAATATGGCGAGAAACCCTGAAAAAAGTAGAAAATTAAAAACTCACAGTGAAGTACCCCAAGAATTGCGAAAAAAACTTGAAAATCGTGGAAAATGAGAAAATCACACTGCTGGACCGAGAATATTCCAATAAACCCTGAAAAAACGTGAAAATTAAAAATTCACACTATCGGAAACAGAATATGGGAAGAATCATGAAAAAAGTGGAAAATTAAAAATTCACACTGAAGGACCCCTCATATGGCAAGAAAACCTGAAAAACAAGGAAAATTCAAAACTCACACTATAGGACCGAGAATATGGCGAGAAATCCAAAAAAAAAAAAGGAAATGAGAATAATCACACTACAGAACCCAAATTTGGAAAAAAAAATTGAAAAACGTCGAAAATGAGAAAATCACACTGTAGGACCCAGAATATGCCGAGAAACCCTGAAAACGTGGAAAATAAAAAATATACGCTGTAGGACCCAGAATATGCCGAGAAACCCTGAAAACGTGGAAAATAAAAAATATACGCTGTAGGACCCAGAATATGTCGAGAAACACTGAAAAATTAGAAAAGTAAAAAATCACAAGGAAGGACCCCAAATATGGCGAGAAAAACCTGAAAAGTTGAAAAATGAGAAAATCACACTGTAGGCCCCAGAATTACGAAAAAACTTGAAAAACGTGGAAAATGAGAAAATCACACTGCAGGACCCAAAATATGACGAAAAAAACTTGAAAAACGTGGAAAATTAAAAAATACACGATCTAGGACACAGAATATGTTGAGAAATCCTGAAAAATTAGAAAATTATACACTTACACTGAAGGACCCCAAATATGGAGAGACCACCTGAAAAAAGTAGAAAATTAAAAATTCACACTGAAGGACCCAGAATTGCGAAAGAACTTGAAAAACATCGAAAATGAATAAATCACACTGTAGGACCCAGAATATGCCTAGAAACCCTGAAAACATGGAAAATTAAAAATACATGCTGTAGGACCCACAATATGGCGAGAAACTCTGAAAAAATTAGAAAATTACAAACTCACACTGAAGGACCCCAAATATGGCTAGAAAACCTGAAAATGTGAAAAATGAGAAAATCACACTGCAGGACCCAGAATATGCCGAGAAACCCTGAAAAACATGAAAATTAAAAATTCACACTGTTGGACACAGAATATGGCGAGAAATACTGAAAAAACGTGGAAAATTTAAAATTCACACTGAAGGTCCTGGAATATTTCAAGAAAAGCTAAAAAACATTGATAAGAGAAAAAATCACACTGTAGGACCCAGAATATGACTGAAAAACCGGAAAACGTGGAAAATTAAAAATTAACTCTAAAGTGCACGGCATATGGCGAGAAAACCTGAAAAACGAGGAAAACTCAAAACTCACGCTGTAGGACACAGAATATGTCGAGAAACCCTGAAAAATTAGAAAATTAAAAACTCACACTGAAGAAACCCAAATATGGCAAGAGAACCTGAAAAATGTAGAAAAATTAAAAATTCACACTGAAGGACCCAGAACATGGCAATAAAACCTGAAAAACGAGGAAAATTCAAAACTCACTATGTAGGACCCAGAATATGGCAAGAAAACCTGAAAAAGGAGGAAAACTCAAAACTCACACTGTAGAACCCAGAATATGGCGAGAAAACCTGAAAAAGGTGGAAAATGAGAATAATCACACTGTAGGACCCAGAATATGCTGAGGAACCCTGAAAAATGTGGAAAATTAAAAATACACGCTGTAGGACCCAGAATATGGCTAGAAACCCTGAAAAAAGTAGAAAATTACAAACTCACACTGAAGACCCCTAATATGTCGAGAAATCCTGAAAAAGGTGGAAAATGAGAAAATCACTCTGTAGGACCCAGAATTGGGAAAAAAACTGAAAAATGTCGTAAATGAGAAAAATCACACTGTAGGACCCAGAATATGACAAAAAAAACCTGAAAAACGTGGAAAATTAAAAATACACGCTGTAGGACAGAGAATATGCCAAGAAACCCTGAATAATGTGAAAATTAACGATTCACAATGTTGGACAAAGAATATGGCGAGAAACCATGAAAAAAGTGGAAAATTAAAAATTCACACTGTATTACGCAAAATATGGAAAGAAATACTGAAAAACGTGAAAATTAAAAATTCACACTGAAGGACCTGGAATATAGCAAGAAAACCTGAAAAACGTGGAAATGAGAAAATCACACTGTAGGTCCCAGAATATGACGAAAAAACCTGAAAAAAGTAGAAAACTGAAAATTCACACTGAAGGACCCAGAATATGTAGAGATAACCTGAAAAACAAGGAAAATTAAAAACTCACACTGAGGGACCCAGAATATGGGGAGAAAACCTGAAAAAAGTAGAAAATTAAAAATTCACACTGAAGGACCACGAATATGGCCAGAAAAACTGAAAAAGGTGGAAAATGACAATAATCACACTGTAGGGCCCAGAATTGCGAAAAAACTTGAAATGCGTATAAAATGAGAAAATCACACTGTAGGACCCCATAATGTGCCGAGAAACCCTGAAAACGTGGTAAATTAAAAATACACGGTGTAGGACCCAGAATATGGCGAGAAACCCTGAAAAAGTAGAAAATTAAAAACTCACAGTGAAGTACCCCAAGAATTGCGAAAAAACTTGAAAATCGTGGAAAATGAGAAAATCACACTGCTGGACTCAGAATATGCCGATAAACCCTGAAAAACATGAAAATTAAAAATCCACACTGTCGGACACAGAATATGGCAAGAATCATGAAAAAAGTGGAAAATTAAAAAATCACACTGAAGGACCCCTCATATGGCAAGAAAACCTGAAAAACAAAAAGAAAATTCAAAACTCACACTATAGGACCGAGAATATGGCGAGAAATCCTGAAAAAGATGGAAAATGAGAATAATCAGACTATATAAACCAGATTTGGAAAAAAAAATTGAAAAACGTCGAAAATGAGAAAATCACACTGTAGGACCCAGAATATGCCGAGAAACCCTGAAAACGTGGAAAATTAAAAATATACGCTGTAGGACCCAGAATATATCGAGAAACACTGAAAAATTAGAAAAGTAAAAAATCACACGGAAGGACCCCAAATATGGCGAGAAAACCTGAAAAAGTTGAAAAATGAGAAAATCACACTGTAGGACCCAGAATTATGAAAAAACTTGAAAAACGTGGAAAATGAGAAAAATACACTGCAGGACCCAGAATATGACGAAAAAAACTTGAAGAACGTGGAAAATTAAAAATACACGCTCTAGGACACTGAATATGTTGAGAAATCCTGAAAAATTAGAAAATCATAAACTTACACTGAAGGATCCCAAATATGGAGAGAGAACCTGAAAAAGTAGAAAATTAAAATTTCACACTGAAGGACCCCGAATATGGCCAGAAAAACTGAAAAACGTGGAAAATGAGAATAATCACACTGTAGGACCAAGAATTGCGAAAAAACTTGAAAAGCGTCGAAATGAGTAAATTACATTGTAGGACCCATAATGTGCTGAGAAACCCTGAAAACGTGAAAATCAAAAATTCACACTATTGGACACAGAATATGGCAAGAAATACTGAAAAACGTGGAAAATTTAAAATTCACACTGAAGGTCCTGGAATATGTCAAGAAAAGCTGAAAAACGTGGAAATGAAAAAAATCACACTGTAGAACCCAGAATATGACGGAAAAACCTGAAAAACGTGGAAAATTAAAAATTAACTCTAAAGTGCCCAGCATATGGCGAGAAAACCTGAAAAACGAGGAAAACTCAAAACTCACGCTGTAGGACACAGAATATGTCGAGAAACCCTGAAAAATTAGAAAATTTAAAACTCACACTGAAGAAACCCAAATATGGCGAGAGAACCTGAAAAATGTAGAAAAATAAAAATTCACACTGAAGGACCCAGAACATGGCAATAACACCTGAAAAACGAGGAAAATACAAAACTCACTATGTAGGACCCAGAATATGGCAAGAAAACCTGAAAAAGGAGGAAAACTCAAAACTCACACTGTAGAACCCAGAATATGGCGAGAAAACCTGAAAAAGGTGGAAAATGAGAATAATCACACTCTAAGACCAAGATTTGGAAAAAAAAAATTGAAAAATGTCAAAAATGAGAAAATCACACTGCAGGACCCAGAATATGACGAAAAAACTTGAAAAACGTGGAAAATTAAAAATACAAGCTCTAGGACACAGAATATGTTGAGAAATCCTGAAAATTTAGAAAATTATAAACTTACACTGAAGGACCCCAAATATGGAGAGAGAACCTGAAAAAAGTAGAAAATTAAAAATTCACACTGAAGGACCCAGAATTGCGAAAGAACTTGAAAAACATCGAAAATGAGAAAATCACACTGTAGGACCCAGAATATGCCTAGAAACCCTGAAAACATGGAAAATTAAAAATACATGCTCTATGACTCAGAATATGGCGAGAAACCCTGAAAAATGTAGAAAATTACAAACTCACACTGAAGGACCCCAAATATGGCTAGAAAACCTGAAAAATGTGGAAAATTAAAAATACATGCTATAGGACCCAGAATATGGAGAGAAACCCTGAAAAATTAGAGAAGTAAAAAATCATACTGAAGGACCCCAAATATGGCGAGAAAACCTGAAATAGGTGGAAAATGAGAAAATCACATGGCAGGACCCAGAATATGCAGAGAAACCCTGAAAAACGTGAAAATTAAAAATTCACACTGTCGGACACAGAATATGTCGAGAAATACTGAAAAAATGTGGAAAATTAAAAATACACGCTGTAGGACCCAGAATATGGCTAGAAACCCTAAAAAAAGTAGAAAATTACAAACTCACACTGAAGGACCCCTAATATGGCGAGAAATCCTGAAAAAGGTGGAAAATGAGAAAATCACTCTGTAGGACCCAGAATTGGGAAAAAACCTGAAAAATGTCGTAAATGAGAAAAATCACACTGTAGGACCCAGAATATGACAAAAAACCCTGAAAAACGTGGAAAATTAAAAATACACGCTGTAGGACACAGAATATGCCGAGAAACCCTGAATAACGTGAAAATTAACGATTCACACTGTCGGCCAAAGAATATGGCGAGAAACCATGAAAAAAGTGAAAAATTAAAAATTCACACTGTATTACGCAAAATATGGAAAGAAATACTGAAAAACTTGAAAATTAAAAATTCACACTGAAGGACCTGGAATATGGCAAGAAAACCTGAAAAACGTGGAAATGAGAAAATCACAGTGTAGGTCCCAGAATATGACGAAAAAAACCTAAAAAAAGTGGAAAATTAAAAATTCACACTGAAGGACCCAGAATATGTAGAGATAACCTGAAAAACGAGGAAAATTAAAAACTCACACTGAGGGACCCAGAATATGGCGAAAAAACCTGAAAAAAGTAGAAAATTAAAAATTCACACTGAAGGACCCCGAATATGGCCAGAAAAACTGAAAAAGTTGGAAAATGAGAATAATCAAACTGTAGGACCCAGAATTGCGAAAAAACTTGAAAAGCGTCAAATGAGAAAATCACACTGTAGGACCCATAATGTGCCTAGAAACCCTGTAAACGTGGTAAATTAAAAATACACTGTGTAGGACCCAGAATATGGCGAGAAACCCTGAAAAAAGTAGAAAATTAAAAACTCACAGTGAAGTACCCCAAGAATTGCGAAAAAACTTGAAAATCGTGGAAAATGAGAAAATCACACTGCTGGACCGAGAATATTCCAATAAACCCTGAAAAACGTGAAAATTAAAAATTCACACTATCGGAAACAGAATATGGGAAGAATCATGAAAAAAGTGGAAAATTAAAAATTCACACTGAAGGACCCCTCATATGGCAAGAAAACCTGAAAAACAAGGAAAATTCAAAACTCACACTATAGGACCGAGAATATGGCGAGAAATCCAAAAAAAAAAAAGGAAATGAGAATAATCACACTACAGAACCCAAATTTGGAAAAAAAAATTGAAAAACGTCGAAAATGAGAAAATCACACTGTAGGACCCAGAATATGCCGAGAAACCCTGAAAACGTGGAAAATAAAAAATATACGCTGTAGGACCCAGAATATGCCGAGAAACCCTGAAAACGTGGAAAATAAAAAATATACGCTGTAGGACCCAGAATATGTCGAGAAACACTGAAAAATTAGAAAAGTAAAAAATCACAAGGAAGGACCCCAAATATGGCGAGAAAACCTGAAAAGTTGAAAAATGAGAAAATCACACTGTAGGCCCCAGAATTACGAAAAAACTTGAAAAACGTGGAAAATGAGAAAATCACACTGCAGGACCCAAAATATGACGAAAAAAACTTGAAAAACGTGGAAAATTAAAAAATACACGATCTAGGACACAGAATATGTTGAGAAATCCTGAAAAATTAGAAAATTATACACTTACACTGAAGGACCCCAAATATGGAGAGACCACCTGAAAAAAGTAGAAAATTAAAAATTCACACTGAAGGACCCAGAATTGCGAAAGAACTTGAAAAACATCGAAAATGAATAAATCACACTGTAGGACCCAGAATATGCCTAGAAACCCTGAAAACATGGAAAATTAAAAATACATGCTGTAGGACCCACAATATGGCGAGAAACTCTGAAAAAATTAGAAAATTACAAACTCACACTGAAGGACCCCAAATATGGCTAGAAAACCTGAAAATGTGAAAAATGAGAAAATCACACTGCAGGACCCAGAATATGCCGAGAAACCCTGAAAAACATGAAAATTAAAAATTCACACTGTTGGACACAGAATATGGCGAGAAATACTGAAAAACGTGGAAAATTTAAAATTCACACTGAAGGTCCTGGAATATTTCAAGAAAAGCTAAAAAACATTGATAAGAGAAAAATCACACTGTAGGACCCAGAATATGACTGAAAAACCTGAAAAACGTGGAAAATTAAAAATTAACTCTAAAGTGCACGGCATATGGCGAGAAAACCTGAAAAACGAGGAAAACTCAAAACTCACGCTGTAGGACACAGAATATGTCGAGAAACCCTGAAAAATTAGAAAATTAAAAACTCACACTGAAGAAACCCAAATATGGCAAGAGAACCTGAAAAATGTAGAAAATTAAAAATTCACACTGAAGGACCCAGAACATGGCAATAAAACCTGAAAAACGAGGAAAATTCAAAACTCACTATGTAGGACCCAGAATATGGCAAGAAAACCTGAAAAAGGAGGAAAACTCAAAACTCACACTGTAGAACCCAGAATATGGCGAGAAAACCTGAAAAAGGTGGAAAATGAGAATAATCACACTGTAGGACCCAGAATATGCTGAGGAACCCTGAAAAATGTGGAAAATTAAAAATACACGCTGTAGGACCCAGAATATGGCTAGAAACCCTGAAAAAAGTAGAAAATTACAAACTCACACTGAAGACCCCTAATATGTCGAGAAATCCTGAAAAAGGTGGAAAATGAGAAAATCACTCTGTAGGACCCAGAATTGGGAAAAAAACTGAAAAATGTCGTAAATGAGAAAAATCACACTGTAGGACCCAGAATATGACAAAAAAAACCTGAAAAACGTGGAAAATTAAAAATACACGCTGTAGGACAGAGAATATGCCAAGAAACCCTGAATAATGTGAAAATTAACGATTCACAATGTTGGACAAAGAATATGGCGAGAAACCATGAAAAAAGTGGAAAATTAAAAATTCACACTGTATTACGCAAAATATGGAAAGAAATACTGAAAAACGTGAAAATTAAAAATTCACACTGAAGGACCTGGAATATAGCAAGAAAACCTGAAAAACGTGGAAATGAGAAAATCACACTGTAGGTCCCAGAATATGACGAAAAAACCTGAAAAAAGTAGAAAACTGAAAATTCACACTGAAGGACCCAGAATATGTAGAGATAACCTGAAAAACAAGGAAAATTAAAAACTCACACTGAGGGACCCAGAATATGGGGAGAAAACCTGAAAAAAGTAGAAAATTAAAAATTCACACTGAAGGACCCCGAATATGGCCAGAAAAACTGAAAAAGGTGGAAAATGACAATAATCACACTGTAGGGCCCAGAATTGCGAAAAAACTTGAAATGCGTATAAAATGAGAAAATCACACTGTAGGACCCATAATGTGCCGAGAAACCCTGAAAACGTGGTAAATTAAAAATACACGGTGTAGGACCCAGAATATGGCGAGAAACCCTGAAAAAGTAGAAAATTAAAAACTCACAGTGAAGTACCCCAAGAATTGCGAAAAAACTTGAAAATCGTGGAAAATGAGAAAATCACACTGCTGGACTCAGAATATGCCGATAAACCCTGAAAAACATGAAAATTAAAAATCCACACTGTCGGACACAGAATATGGCAAGAATCATGAAAAAAGTGGAAAATTAAAAAATCACACTGAAGGACCCCTCATATGGCAAGAAAACCTGAAAAACAAAAAGAAAATTCAAAACTCACACTATAGGACCGAGAATATGGCGAGAAATCCTGAAAAAGATGGAAAATGAGAATAATCAGACTATATAAACCAGATTTGGAAAAAAAAATTGAAAAACGTCGAAAATGAGAAAATCACACTGTAGGACCCAGAATATGCCGAGAAACCCTGAAAACGTGGAAAATTAAAAATATACGCTGTAGGACCCAGAATATATCGAGAAACACTGAAAAATTAGAAAAGTAAAAAATCACACGGAAGGACCCCAAATATGGCGAGAAAACCTGAAAAAGTTGAAAAATGAGAAAATCACACTGTAGGACCCAGAATTATGAAAAAACTTGAAAAACGTGGAAAATGAGAAAAATACACTGCAGGACCCAGAATATGACGAAAAAAACTTGAAGAACGTGGAAAATTAAAAATACACGCTCTAGGACACTGAATATGTTGAGAAATCCTGAAAAATTAGAAAATCATAAACTTACACTGAAGGATCCCAAATATGGAGAGAGAACCTGAAAAAGTAGAAAATTAAAATTTCACACTGAAGGACCCCGAATATGGCCAGAAAAACTGAAAAACGTGGAAAATGAGAATAATCACACTGTAGGACCAAGAATTGCGAAAAAACTTGAAAAGCGTCGAAATGAGTAAATTACATTGTAGGACCCATAATGTGCTGAGAAACCCTGAAAACGTGAAAATCAAAAATTCACACTATTGGACACAGAATATGGCAAGAAATACTGAAAAACGTGGAAAATTTAAAATTCACACTGAAGGTCCTGGAATATGTCAAGAAAAGCTGAAAAACGTGGAAATGAAAAAAAATCACACTGTAGAACCCAGAATATGACGGAAAAACCTGAAAAACGTGGAAAATTAAAAATTAACTCTAAAGTGCCCAGCATATGGCGAGAAAACCTGAAAAACGAGGAAAACTCAAAACTCACGCTGTAGGACACAGAATATGTCGAGAAACCCTGAAAAATTAGAAAATTTAAAACTCACACTGAAGAAACCCAAATATGGCGAGAGAACCTGAAAAATGTAGAAAAATAAAAATTCACACTGAAGGACCCAGAACATGGCAATAACACCTGAAAAACGAGGAAAATACAAAACTCACTATGTAGGACCCAGAATATGGCAAGAAAACCTGAAAAAGGAGGAAAACTCAAAACTCACACTGTAGAACCCAGAATATGGCGAGAAAACCTGAAAAAGGTGGAAAATGAGAATAATCACACTCTAAGACCAAGATTTGGAAAAAAAAAATTGAAAAATGTCAAAAATGAGAAAATCACACTGTAGGACCCAGAATATGCTGAGAAACCCTGAAAAACGTGGAAAATTAAAAATACACGCTGTAGGACCCAGAATATGGAGAGAAACCCTGAAAAATTAGAAAAGTAAAAAATCATACTGAAGGACCCCAACTATGGCGAGAAAACCTGAAATAGGTGGTAAATGAGAAAATCACACTGTAGAACCCAGAATTACGCAAAAACTTGAAAAACGTGGAAAATGAGAAAATCACACGGCAGGTCCCAGAATATGCAGAGAAACCCTGAAAAACGTGAAAATCAAAAATTCACACTGTCAGACACAGAATATGGCGAGAAATACTGAAAAACGTGGAAAATTAAAAATACAAGCTCTAGGACCCAGAATATGGCTAGAAATCCTGAAAAAAGTAGAAAATTACAAACTCACACTGAAGGACCCCAAATATGGCTAGAAAACCTGAAAAATGTGGAAAATTAGAAAATCACACTGCAGGACCCAGAATATGCCGAGAAACCCTGAAAAACGTGAAAATTAAAAATTCACACTATATTACCCAGAATATGGCGAGAAATACTGAAAAACTTTGAAAATTAAAAATTCACACTGAAGAAACTGCAATATGGCAAAAAAAAAAACCTGGAAAACGTGTAAATGAGAAAATTACTCTGTAGGACACAGAATATGACCAAAAAACCTGAAAAACGTGCAATATTAAAAATTCACAATTAAGGACCCGGAGTATGCCAGAAAACCTGAAAAACGTAGAAAATTAAAAATTAAAAAACTCACACTGAAGGACCCCAAATATGGCGAGAAACCCTAAAAAAAGTAGAAAATTAAAAATTCACACTGAAGAAACTGCAATATGGCAAAAAAAAAAAACCCTGGAAAACGTGGAAATGAGAAAATTACTCTGTAGGACACAGAATATGAAGAAAAAACCTGAAAAACGTGCAATATTAAAAATTCACAATTAAGGACCCGGAGTATGCCAGAAAACCTGAAAAACGTGGAAAATTGAAAATTCACAGAGAAGGACCTGGAATATGGTGAGAAAAACTGAAAAATTAGAAAATAAAAAACTCACACTGAAGGACCCCAAATATGGCGAGAAAACCTGAAAAAAGTGGAAAATGAGAAAATCACATGGCAGTACCCAGAATATGCAGAGAAACCCTGAAAAACGTGAAATTAAAAATTCACACTGTTGGACACAGAATATGGCGAGAAATACTGAAAAACGTGGAAAATTAAAAATACACGCTGTAGGACCCAGAATATGGCTAGAAACCCTGAAAAAAGTAGAAAATTACAAACTCACACTGAAGACCCATAATATGTCAAGAAATCCTGAAAAAGGTGGAAAATGAGAAAAATCACTCTGTAGGACCCAGAATTGGGAAAAAACCTGAAACATGTCGTAAATGAGAAAAATCACACTGTAGGATCCAGAATATGACAAAAAACCCTAAAAAACGTGGAAAATTAAAAATACACGCTGTAGGACAGAGAATATGCCAAGAAACCCTGAATAACGTGAAAATTAACGATTCACACTGTCAGTCAAAGAATATGGCAAGAAACCATGAAAAAAGTGGAAAATTAAAAATTCACACTGTATTACGCAAAATATGGAAATAATACTGAAAAACGTGAAAATTAAAAATACACACTGAAGGACCTGGAATATGGCAAGAAAACCTGAAAAACGTGGAAATGAGAAAATCACACTGTAGGTCCCAGAATATGACAAAAAATTCCTGAAAAAAGTAGAAAAGTAAAAATTCACACTGAAGGACCCCAGAATATGTAGAGATAACCTGAAAAACAAGGAAAATTAAAAACTCACACTGAGGGACCCAGAATATGGCAAGAAAACCTGAAAAAAGTAGAAAATTAAAAATTCACACTGATGGACCCCGAATATGGCCAGAAAAACTGAAAAAGGTGGAAAATGACAATAATCACACTGTAGGACCCAGAATTGCGAAAAAACTTGAAAAGCATCGAAAATGAGAAAATCACACTGTAGGACCCATAATGTGCCGAGAAACCCTGAAAATGTGGTAAATTAAAAATACATGGTGTAGGACCCAGAATATGGCGAGAAACCCTGAAAAAGTAGAAAATTAAAAACTCACAGTGAAGTACCCCAAGAATTCCAAAAAAACTTGAAAATCGTGGAAAATGAGAAAATCACACTGCTGGACCCAGAATATGCAGATAAACCGTGAAAAACGTGAAAATTAAAAATCCACACTGTCGGACACAGAATATGGCAAGAATCATGAAAAAAGTTGAAAATTAAAAATTCACACTGAAGGACCCCTCATATGGCAAGAAAACCTGAAAAACAAGGAAAATTCAAAACTCACACTATAGGACAGATTATGGCGAGAAATCCTGAAAAAGATGGAAAATGAGAATAATCACACTATAGAACCCAAATTTGGAAAAAAAAATTGAAAAACGTCGAAAATGAGAAAATCACACTGTAGGACCCAGAATATGCCTAGAAACCCTGAAAACGTGGAAAATTAAAAATATACGCTGTAGAACCCAGAATATGTCGAAAAACACTGAAAAATTAGAAAAGTAAAAAATCACACGGAAGGACCCAAATATGGCGAGAAACCCTGAAAAAAGTAGAAAATTAAAATCTCACAGTGAAGTACCCCAAGAATTGCAAAAAAACTTGAAAATCGTGGAAAATGAGAAAATCACACTGCTGGACCCAGAATATGCCGATAAACCCTGAAAAACGTGAAAATTAAAAATTCACATTGTCGGACACAGAATATGGCAAGAATCATGAAAAAAGTGGAAAATTAAAAATTCACACTCTATTACCCACTATATGGCGAGAAATATTGAAAACGTGGAAAATTAAAAAATCACACTGAAGTACCCCTTATATGGCAAGAAAACCTGATAAAGAAGGAAAATTCAAAACTCACACTAAAGGACCGAGAAAATGGCGAGAAATCTTAAAAAAAAAATGGAAAATGAGAATAATCACACTATAGAATCCAGATTTGGAAAAAAAAATTGAAAAACGTCGAAAATGAGAATATCACACTGTAAGAACCAGAATATGCCAAGAAACCCTGAAAACATGGAAAATTAAAAATACACGCTGTAGGTCCCAGAATATGGCGAGAAACCCTGAAAAAAGTAGAAAATTACAAACTCACACTGAAGGACCCCAAATATGGCTAGAAAACCTGAAAAATGTGGAAAATGAGAATATCACACTGCAGGACCCAGAAAATGCCAAGAAACCCTGAAAAACATGAAAATTAAAAATTCACACTGTTGGACACAGAATATGGCGAGAAATACTGAAAAACATGGAAAATTTAAAATTCACACCGAAGGTCCTGGAATATGTCAAGAAAAGCTGAAAAACGTGGAAATGAGAAAAATCACACTGTAGGACCCATAATATGATGGAAAAACCTGAAAAACGAGGAAAATTAAAAATTAACACTAAAGTGCCTGGCATATGGCGAGAAAACCTAAAAAACGAGGAAAACTCAAAACTCACGCTGTAGGACACAGAATATGTCGAGAAACCCTGAAAATTAGAAAATTAAAAACTCACACTGAAGAAACCCAAATATGGCGAGGAGAACATGAAAAATGTAGAAAAATTAAAAATTCACACTGAAGGACCCAGAACATGGCAATAAAACCTGAAAAACGAGGAAAAATCAAAACTCACTATGTAGGACCCAGAATATGGCAAGAAAACCTGAAAAAGGAGGAAAACTCAAAACTCACACTATAGAACCCAGAATATGGCGAGAAAACCTGAAAAAGGTGGAAAAATGAGAATAATCACACTCTAGGACCGAGATTTGGAAAAAAAAAAATTGACAAACGTTGAAAATGAGAAAATCACACTGTAGGACCAAGAATATGCTGAGAAACCCTGAAAAATGTGGAAAATTAAAAATACATGCTGTAGGACCCAGAATATGGAGAGAAACTCTGAAAAATTAGAAAAGTAAAAAATCATACTGAAGGACCCCAACTATGGCGAGAAAACCTGAAATAGGTGGAAAATGAGAAAATCACACTGTAGGACCCAGAATTACGCAAAAACTTGAAAAACGTGGAAAATGAGAAAATCACACGGCAGGACCCAGAATATGCAGAGAAACCCTGAAAAACGTGAAAATTAAAAATTCACACTGTCAGACACAGAATATGGTGAGAAATACTGAAAAACGTGGAAAATTAAAAATTCACACTGAAGAAACTGCAATATGGCAAAAAAAAACATGGAAAACGTGTAAATGAGAAAATTACTCTGTAGGACACAGAATATGACCAAAAAACCTGAAAAACGTGCAATATTAAAAATTCACAATTAAGGACCCAGAGTATGCCAGAAAACCTGAAAAACGTGGAAAATTAAAAATTCACAGTGAAGGACCTGGAATATGGTGAGAAAAACTGAAAAATTAGAAAATAAAAAACTCACACTGAAGGACCCCAAATATGGCGAGAAAACATGAAAAAAGTAGAAAATTAAAAATTCACACTGAAGGACCCAGAATATGGCAATAAAACCTGAAAAACGAGGAAAATTAAAAACTCACACTGAAGGTCCCAGAATACGGTGAGAAAACATAAAAAAAGTAGAAAATTAAAAATTCACACTGAAGGACCCCGAATATGGTGAGAAAACATGAAATGTGGAAAATGAGAAAATCGCACTGTATGCTGACAAACCCTGAAAAACGTGAAAATTAAAAATTCACACTGTATTACCCAGAATATGGTATGAAATACTGAAAAACCTGAAAAATTATAAATTCACAATGAAGGTCCTGGAATATGGCAAGAAAACCTGAAAAACGTGGAAGTGAGAAAATTACACAGTAGGACCCATAATATGACGAAAAAAATTGAAAAACGTGGAAAATTAAAAATTCACACTGAAGGACCCCAAATATGGCAAGAAAACCTGAAAATCGAGGAAAATTAAAAACCTGAAAAAGGTTGAAAATGAGAAAATCACACTGTGGGACCCAGAATATGGCGAGAAACCCTGAGAAAGTAGAAATTTAAAAACTCACACTGAAAGACCACGAATATGGCGAGAAAACCTGAAAAACGTGGAAATGAGAAAATCACACTGTAGAACCAGAATATGACGAAGAAACCTGAAAAACGTGGAAAATTAAAAATTCACACTGAATGACCCGGATATAGAGAGCAAAACTGAAAAACGAGGAAAAATAAAATCGCACACTGAAGGACCCAGAATATGACGAGAAAACCTGAAAAACCTGGAAAATTAAAAATTCACACTGTATTACCCAGAATATGGTATGAAATACTGAAAAACCTGAAAAATTATAAATTTACAATGAAGGTCCTGGAATATGGCAAGAAAACCTGAAAAAACCTGGAAGTGAGAAAATTACACAGTAGAACCAGAATATGACGAAGAAACCTGAAAAACGTGGAAAATTAAAAATTCACACTGAATGACCCGGATATAGAGAGCAAAACTGAAAAACGAGGAAAAATAAAATCGCACACTGAAGGACCCAGAATATGACGAGAAAACCTGAAAAACCTGGAAAATTAAATATTCACACTGTAGGACCCAGAATATGGCGAGAAACACTGAAAAATATTGAAAATTAAAAATTCACACTATAGGACCAGAATATGGCAAGAAACCTTGAAAAACGTGGAAAATTAAAAATTCACACTGTATTACCCAGAATATGGCTAGAAATACTGAAAAACGTGGAAAATTAAAAATTCACACTGAAGGACCTGGAATATGGTAGGAAAATCTGAAAAACGTGGAAATGAGAAAATCACACTGTAGGACCAAGGATATGACAAAAAAAAAAAAAAACCTGAAAAACGTGAAAAATTAAAAATTCACAATGAAGGACTCCGACTATGGCAAGAAAACCTGAAAAAGGTTGAAAATGAGAATAATCACACTTTAGGACCCAGAAATGCTAAAAAAAACTTGAAAATCTTCGAAAATGAGAAAATCACACTCTAGGACCCAGAATATGCCGAGAAACCCTGAAATAAGTACAAAAATAAAAACTCTCACTGAAGGACCTGGAATATGTCGAGAAAACCTGAAAAAGGTGGAAAATGAGAAAATTACATGGTAAGACCCAGAAATGTGAAAAAACTCGGAAAAAGTGGAAAATGTGAAAATCACACTGTAGGACCCAGAATGTGCCTAGAAACACTGAAAAACATGAAAAATTAAAAATACACGCATTAGGACCCAGAATATGTTGAGAAACCCTGAAAAATTAGAAAATTAAAAACCCACACTGAAGGATCCCGAATATGATGAAAAAACCTGAAAAACGTGGAAATGAGAAAATCACACTGTAGGACCGAGAATATGACGAAAAAACTTGAAAAACGTGGAAAATTAAAAATTCACACTGAAGGACCCGTATATGGCGAGAAAACCTGAAAAAAGTAGAAAATTAAAAATTCACACTGAAGGACCCCGAATATGGGGAGAAAACCTGAAAAAGGTGGAAAATGAGAATAATCACACTGTAGGATCAAGAATTGAGAAAAAACATGAAAAAAGTCAAAAATGGGAAAATCACACTGTAGGATCAAGAATATGAGGAGAGCTCTTCCGATCAGAGGAGCGCCGGAGCAGCTGGGGCGCAGGGTCGACTGACACTCGCCAGCTACCCACAACACCCGCCACAGGATCTTAAGACTTCTGGTGAGTGGAGCACAGCTTCTGCTCCAATCCAAGTGCTCGGGACCGGAGACAGCATTAGTTAGGGAAGCAGAAACCGGCCTGAGTAGGGCCACAGGCCTCATCCGGCCGGATCAGCGCCGGGGTAGCGGGAGCGCAGGGTTGCCTGACACCCGCCAGCTACCCACGACCCCCGCCGCAGGATTTTGGGACTGCTGATGAGTGGAACACAGCTTCTGCTCCAGTCCAATCACGCGGGACCTGAGACTGCTCTGGTTGGGGAGAGAGAAATCCGGCCTACATAGGGCCACAACCCTCTTCCGGTCAGAAAAGCACCGGGGCAGCTGGGGCGCAGGGTCGGCTGACACTGGACAGCTACCCACAACACCCGCCACAGGATCTTAAGTCTTCTGGTGAGTGGAGCACAGCTTCTGCTCCAATCCAATTGTGCGGGACCTGAGACTGCATTAGTTAGGGAAGCAAAAACCGGCCTGAGTAGGGCCACAGGCCTCATCCGGCCGGATCAGCGCCGGGGTAGCGGGAGAGAAGGGTTGCCTGACACCCGCCAGCTACCCACGACCCCCGCCGCAGGATTTTGGGACTGCTGGTGAGTGGAACACAGCTTCTGCTCCAATCTTTAAACAGTGACAACGATAACAACTAACCCCAGAGATTACTAGATGGCGAAAGGTAAACGTAATAATCTTACTAACAGAAACCAAGACCACTCACCATCATCAGAACCCAGCACCCCCACTTCGCCCAGTCCAGGGCACCCCAACACACCGGAAAAGCTAGACACGGATTTAAAAGCATATCTCCTGATGATGATAGAGGACTTCAAGAAGGACTTTAATAACACACTTAAAGAAATGCAGGAGAACACTGCTAAACAGGCAGAAGACAATAAAGAGGAAGCACAAAAATCCCTTAAAGAATTGCAGGAGACCACTGCTAAAGAGTTACAAATCCTTAAAGAAAAACAGGATAACATAATCAAACAGGTAGAAGTCCTTACAGAAAAACAGGAAAACACATCCAAACAGATGATGGAAATGAACAAAACCATACTAGACCTAAAAAGGGAAGTAGACACAATAAAGAAAACCCAAAATGAGGCAACACTGGAGATAGAAACCCTAGGAAAGAAATCTGGAACCATAGATACGAGCATCAGCAACAGAATACAAGAGATGGAAGAGAGAATCTCAGGTGCAGAAGATTCCATAGAGAACATCGGCACAACAATCAAGGAAAATGTAAAATGCAAAAAGATCCTAACTCAAAACATCCAAGAAATACAGGACGCAATGAGAAGACCTAACCTACTGATAATAGGAGTGGATGAGAATGAAGATTTTCAACTCAAAGGACCAGCAAACATCTTCAACAAAATTATAGAAGAAAACTTCCCAAATCTAAAGAAAGAGATGCCCATGAACATACAAGAAGCCTACAGAACTCCAAATAGACTGGACCAGAAAAGAAATACCTCCTGACACATTATAATCAGAACAACAAATGCTCTAAATAAAGATAGAATACTAAAAGCAGTAAGAGAAAAAGGCCAAGTAACATATAAAGGCAAGCCTATCAGAATTACACCAGATTTTTCACCAGAGACTATGAAAGCCAGAAGATCCTGGACGGATGTTATACAGACACTAAAAGAACACAAATTCCAGCCCAGGCTACTATACCCAGCCAAACTCTCAATTAACATAGATGGAGAAACCAAAGTATTCCACGACAAAACCAAATTCACACATTATCTCTCCACGAATCCAGCCCTTCAAAGGATAATAACAGAAAAAAACCAATACAAGGACAGGAACCACGCCCTAGAAACAACAAGGAGGTAATCCCTCAACAAACCTAAAAGAAGACAGCCACAAGAACAAAATGCCAACTTTAACAACAATAATAACAGGAAACAACAATTACTTTTCCTTAATATCTCTTAATATCAATGGACTCAACTCCCCGATAAAAAGACATAGACTAACAAACTGGCTACACAAACAAGACCCAACATTTTGCTGTTTACAGGAAACTCATCTCAGAGAAAAGGATAGACACTACCTCAGAATGAAAGGCTGGAAAACAATTTTCCAAGCAAATGGCATGAAGAAACAAGCTGGAGTAGCCATTCTAATATCTGATAAGATTGACTTCCAACCCAAAGTCATTAAAAAAGACAGGGAGGGACACTTCATACTCATCAAAGGTAAAATCCTCCAAGAGGAACTATCAATCCTGAATATCTATGCTCCAAATACAAAGGCAGCCACATTCATTAAAGAAACTTTAGTAAATCTCAAAGCACACATTGCACCTCATACAATAATAGTGGGAGACTTCAACACACCACTTTCACCAATGGACAGATCATGGAAACAGAAATTAACAGGGACACAGTGAAACTAACAGAAATTATGAATCAAATGGATCTGGCAGATATCTACAGAACATTCTATCCTAAAACAAAAGGATATACCTTCTTCTCAGCACCTCATGGTACCTTCTCCAAAATTGACCACATAATTGGTCACAAAGCAGGCCTCAGCAGATACAAAAATATTGAAATTGTCCCATGCATCCTATCAGATCACCATGGACTAAGGCTGATCTTCAATAACAAAATAAATAATAGAAAGCCAACCTTCACGTGGAAACTGAACAACACTCTTCTCAATGATACCTTGGTCAAGGAAGGAATAAAGAAAGAAATTAAGGACTTTTTAGAGTTCAATGAAAATGAAGCCACAACATACCCAAACTTATGGGACGCAATGAAAGCATTTCTAAGAGGAAAACTCATAGCTCTGAGTGCCTCCAAAAGGAAACTAGAGAGAGCACACATTAGCAGCTTGACAACACACCTAAAAGCACTAGAACAAAAGGAAGCAAATTCACCCAAGAGGAGTAGACGGCAGGAAATAATCAAACTCAGGGGTGAAATCAACCAAGTGGAAATAAGAAAAACTATTCAAAGAATCAACCAATCAAGGAGCTGGTTCTTTGAGAAAATCAACAAGATAGATAAACCCTTAGCCAGACTCACTAGAGGGCACAGGGAAAGCATCCTAATTAACAAAATCAGAAATGAAAAAGGAGACATAACAACAGATCCTGAAGACATCCAAAACACCATCAGATCCTTCTACCAAAGGCTATACTCAACAAAACTGGAGAACCTGGATGAAATGGAGAAGTTCCTAGACAGATACCAGGTACCAAAGTTGAATCAAGATCAGGTTAATGATCTAAACAGCCCTATATCCCCCAAAGAAATAGAAGCAGTCATTAATAGTCTCCCAACTAAAAAAAGCCCAGGACCAGATGGGTTTAGTGCAGAGTTCTATCAGACCTTCAATGAAGATCTAATCCCAGTTCTTCACAAACTATTCCACAAAATAGAAACAGAAGGTACTCTACCCAACTCCTTCTATGAAGCCACAATTACTCTGATACCTAAACCACAAAAAGACCCAACAAAGATAGAAAACTTCAGACCAATATCCCTTATGAATATTGATGCAAAAATCCTCAATAAAGTTCTTGCTAACCGAATCCAAGAACACATCAAAACAATCATCCATCCTGACCAAGTAGGTTTCATCCCAGGGATGCAGGGATGGTTCAATATACGGAAATGCATCAACGTAATC
This sequence comes from Mus caroli, assembly GCF_978045245.1. Classification (NCBI taxonomy): domain Eukaryota; kingdom Metazoa; phylum Chordata; class Mammalia; order Rodentia; family Muridae; genus Mus; species Mus caroli. Next base: position 24,619 of record NW_028227942.1, on the reverse strand, counting down.
CACTATATAAACAAACTCAAAGACAAAAACCACATGGTCATCTCGTTAGATGCGGAAAAAGCATTTGACAAGATCCAACACCCATTCATGATAAAAGTCTTGGAAAGATCAGGAATTCAAGGCCCATACCTAAACATGATAAAAGCAATCTACAGCAAACCAGTAGCCAACATCAAAATAAATGGTGAGAAGCTTGAAGCAATCCCTCTAAAATCAGGGACTAGACAAGGCTGTCCACTTTCTCCATACCTATTCAACATAGTACTTGAAGTCCTAGCCAGAGCAATTCGACAACAAAAGGAGATCAAAGGGATACAAATTGGAAAAGATGAAGTCAAAATATCACTCTTTGCAGATGATATGATAGTATATATGTGACCCTAAAAATTCCACCAGAGAACTCCTAAGCCTGATAAACAGCTTCGGTGAAGTAGCTGGATATAAAATTAACTCAAACAAATCAATGGCCTTTCTCTACACAAAGAATGAACAGGCTGAGAAAGAAATTAGGGAAACAACACCCTTCTCAATAGTCACAAATAATATAAAATATCTTGGCGTGACTCTAACTAAGGAAGTGAAAGATCTGTATAATAAAAACTTCAAGTCTCTGAAGAAAGAAATTCTAGAAGATCTCAGAAGATGGAAAGATCTCCCATGCTCATGGATTGGCAGGATCAACATTGTAAAAATGGCTATCTTGCCAAAAGCAATCTACAGATTCAATGCAATCCCCATCAAAATTCCAAATCAATTCTTCAACGAATTAGAAAGTGCAATCTGCAAATTCATCTGGAACAACAAAAAACCTAGGATAGCAAAAACTCTTCTCAAGGATAAAAGAACCTCTGGTGGAATCACCATGCCGGACCTAAAGCTCTACTACAGAGCAATTGTGATAAAAACTGCATGGTACTGGTATAGTGACAGACAAATAGACCAATGGAATAGAATTGAAGACCCAGAAATGAACCCACACACCTACGGTCACTTGATCTTCGACAAGGGAGCTAAAAACATCCAGTGGAAGAAAGACAGCATTTTCAACAAATGGTGCTGGCACAACTGGTTGTTAACATGTAGAAGAATGCGAATCAATCCATTCCTATCTCCTTGTACTAAGGTCAAGTCTAAGTGGATCAAGGAACTTCACATAAAACCAGAGACACTGAAACTTATAGAGGAGAAAGTGGGGAAAAGCCTTGAAGATATGGGCACAGGGGAAAAATTCCTGAATAGAACAGTAATGGCTTGTGCTGTAAGATCGAGAATTGACAAGTGGGACCTCATGAAACTACAAAGCTTCTGCAAGGCTAAACACCATCAATAAGACAAAAAAACCACCAACAGATTGGGAAAGGATCTTCACCTATCCTAAATCAGATAAGGGACTAATATCCAATATATATAAAGAACTCAAGAAGGTGGACTCCAGAAAGTCAAATAACCCCATTAAAAAATGGGGCTCAGAACTGAACAAAGAATTCTCACCTGAGGAATACCGAATGGCAGAGAAACACCTGAAAAAATGTTCAACATCCTTAATCATCAGGGAAATGCAAATCAAAACAACCCTGAGATTCCACCTCACACCAGTCAGAATGGCTAAGATCAAAAATTCAGGTGACAGCAGATGCTGGCGAGGATGTGGAGAAAGAGGAACACTCCTCCATTGTTGGTGGGATTGCAAGCTTGTACAACCACTCTGGAAATCAGTCTGGCGGTTCCTCAGAAAATTGGACATAGTACTACCGGAGGATCCAGCAATACCTCTCCTGGGCATATATCCAGAAGATGTCCCAACCGGTAAAAAGGACACATGCTCCACTATGTTCATAGCAGCCCTATTTATAATAGCCAGAAGCTGGAAAGAACCCAGATGTCCCTCAACAGAGGAATGGATACAGAAATTATGGTACATTTACACAATGGAGTACTACTCAGCTATTAAAAAGAATGAATTTATGAAATTCCTAGCCAAATGGATGGACCTGGAGAGCATCATCTTGAGTGAAGTAACACAATCACAAAAGAACTCACACAATATGTATTCACTGATAAGTGGATATTAGCCCAAAACTTAGGATACCCAAGATATAAGATACAATTTGATAAACGCATGAAACTCAAGAAGAATGAAGACCAAAGTGTGGACACTGTGCACCTTCTTAAAATTGGGAACAAAACACCCAGGGAAGGAGTTACAGAGACAAAGTTCGTAGCTGTGATGAAAGGATGGCCCATTTAGAGACTGCCGTATCCAGGGATCCATCCCATAATCAGCTTCTAAAAGCTGACACCATTGCATACACTAGCAAGATTTTGCTGAAAGGACCCAAATATAGCTGTCTCTTGTGAGACGATGCCGGGGCCTAGCAAACACAGGAGTGGATGTTCACAGTCAGCTATTGGATGTATCACAGGGCTCCCAATGGAGAAGCTAGAGAAAGTACCCAAGGAGCTAAAGGGATCTGCAACCCTATTGTTGGAAAACATGATGTACTAACCAGAACCCCGGAGCTCTTGTCTCTAGCTGCATATGTATCGAAAGATGGCCTAGAAGCCAACAATGGAAAGAGAGGCCCATTGGACTTGCAAACTTTATATGCCCCAATATAGGGGAATGCCAGGGCCAAAGAATGGGAATGGATGGGTAGGGAAGTGGGGGGCGCTATGGGGGACTTTTGGGATAGCATTGGAAATGTAATTGAGGAAAATATGTAATAAAAATATTAAAAATCAAAAAAAAAAGAATATGCCGAGAAACACTGAAAAACGTGGAAAATTATTAATACACGCTGTAGGACCCAGAATATGGTGAGAAACCCTGAAAAAAGTAGAAAATTAAAAACTCACACTGGAGGATCCCAAATATGGTAAGAAAAACTGAAAAGAGTAGAAAATTAAAAATTCACACTGAAGAACCCCGAATATGGCGAGAAAACCTGAAAAAAGTAGAAAATTAAAAACTTACACTGTCAGACCCAGAATATGGCAAGAAACCCTGAAAAAAGTAGAAAATTAAAAAGTCACAGTGAAGGACCCCAAATATGGCGAGAAAACCTGAAAAAGGTGGAAAATGAGAAAATCACACTGTAGGACTCAGAATTATGAAAAAACTTGAAAAACGTGGAAAAAGAGAAAATCACACTGCAGGACACAGAATATGCGGAGAAACCCTGAAAAACATGAAAATTAAAAATTCTAACTGTCGGACCCAGATTATGGCGAGAAACCAAAAAACAAGTGGAAAATTAAAATTTCACACTGTATTACCCAGAATATGCCGAGAAATACTGAAAAACGTGGAAAATTAAAATTCACATAGAAGGACCTGGAATATGGCAAGAAAACCTGAAAAAGGTGGAAAATGAGAATAATCACACTGTAGGACCCAGAATATGCCAAGAAACCCTGGAAAACGTGGAAAATTAAAAATTCACACTGAAGGACCTTGAATATGGAGAAAAAACCTGAAAAACGAGGAAAATTAAAAACTCACACTGAAGGACCCAGAATATGGCAAGAAAACCTGAGAAACGTGGAAATGAGAAAATCACACTGTAGGACCCAGAATATGGCGGGAAAACCAGAAAAACGTGAAAAATTTAAATTTCATACTGTAGGATGCAGAATATGTTGAGAAACACTGAAAAAAGCAAAAAATTAAAATCTCACACAGAAGGACCCCAAATATGGCGAGAAAATCTGATAAAGGTGGAAAATGAGAAAATCACACTGTAGGACCCAGAATTGTGAAAAAACTTGAAAAACGTCGAAAATGAGAAAATCATAGTGTAGGACCCAGCATATGCAGAGAAACCCTGAAAAACGTGCAAAATTAAACATACACGCGGTAGGACCCTGAATATGGCAACAAACCCTGAAAAAGTAGAAAATTAAAAACTCACACTGAAGGACCCAGAATATGGTGAGAAAAACTGAAAAAGGTTGAAAATGAGAAAATCACACTGTAGGACCCAGTATATGACGAAAAAAACTTAAAAACGATTAAAATTAAAAATTCACAGTGTAGGACCCCAAATATGGCGAGAAAACCTGAAAAAGTTGGAAAATGAGAAAATCACACCTTAGGACACAGAATTGTGAAAAAACTTGAAATAAGGGGAAAATGAGAAAATCACACTGTAGGACCCAGAATATGACCAGAAACCCTGAAAAACATCGAAAATTAAAAATACACGCTGTAGGACCCAGAATATGGCAAGAAACCCTGAAAAAAGTAGATAATTAAAAACTCACACTGAAGGACACAGAATATGGCGAGAAACACTGAAAAATTAGAAAGATAAAAAATCACACTGAAGGACCCTAAATATGGCAAGAAAACCTTAAAAAGTTGTAAAATGAGAAAATCCCACTGTAGGACTCAGAATTACGAAAAAAAACTCGAAAAACGTGGAAAAAGAGAAAATCACCCTGCAGGACCCAGAATATGCCAAGAAACCCTGAAAATCGTGAAAATTAAAAATTCACACTGTCGGACACAGTATGATATGGCGAGAAACCATGAAAAAATTTGAAAATTAAAAGTTCACACTGTATTACCCAGAATATTAAAAATTAGAAAATTAAATCCTCACACTTAGGGACCCCAAATATGGCGAGAGAACCTGAAAAAAGTAGAAAATTAAAAATTCACACTGAAGGACCCAGAATTGCGAAAAAACTTGAAAAACGTGGAAAATGAGAAAATCACACTGTAGGACAAAGAATATGCCGAGAAACCCTGAAAACGTGGAAAATTAAAAATGTGGAAATGAGAAAATTATACTGTAGGTCCCAGAATATGACCAAAAAACCTGAAAAAACGTGCAATATTAAAAATTCAAAATTAAGGATCCGGAGTATGGCGAGAAAACCTGAAAAACATGAAAATTAAAAATTCACACTGAAGGACCCAGAATTGCGAAAGAACTTGAAAAACATCGAAAATGAGAAAATCACACTGTAGGACCCAGAATATGCCGAGAAATATTTAAAAACGTGGAATATTAAAAATTCACACTGAAGGACGCAGAATATAGCCAGAAACCCTGAAAAAAGTAAAAAATTAAAATATCACACGGAAGGACCACGGATATGGCTAGAAAACCAGAAAAAGTTGGAATATGAGAAAATCACACTTTAGGATCCAGGATTACGAAAAAACTTGAAAAACGGGGAAAATGAAAAAATCACACTGTAGGACCCAGAATATGCCGAGAAACCCTGAAAAACATGGAAAATTAAAAATACACGCTGTAGGACCCAGAATATGGCAACAAACCCTGAAAAAAGTAGATAATTAGAAACTCACACTGAAGGACCCCGAATATGGCGAGAAAACCTGAACAAGGTGGAAAATGAGAAAATCACACTGTAGGACCCAGAATATGCCGAGAAACACTGAAACACGTGAAAATTTAAAATTCACAATGTCGGACCCAGAATATGGCAATAAACCATGAAAAAAGTGGAAAATGAGAAAATCACACTGTATTATCCAGAATATGGTGAGAAAACCTGAAAAATGAGGAAAATTAAACACTCACACTGAAGGACCCAGAATATGGCAGGAAACCATGAAAAAATGGAAAATTAAAAACTCACACTGAAGGACCAGGAATATGATGAAAAACCCTGAAATATGTGGAAAATTAAAAACTCACCTGGAATATGACAGAAAAGCTGAAAAAATTAGAAAATAAAAACTCACACTAAAGGACCCGGAATATGGCGAAAAATCTGAAAAATGTGGAAAATGAGAAAATCACACTATAGGACCCAGATATGCCGACAAACCCTAAAAAATTTGAAAATTCATAATTCACACTGTCGGACCCAGAATATGGCGAGAAACCATGAAAGAAGTGGAAAATTAAAAGCTCACACAGAAGGACCTGGAATATGATGAAAAAACCCTGAAAAAGGTAGAAAATTAAAAACTCACACTATAGGACCTGGAATATGACAGAAAAGTTTTAAAAGTAGAAAAAAATAAACACTAAATGAACCCGGAATATGGCGAGAAAACCTGAAAAAGGTGGAAAATGAGAAAATCACACTGTAGGACTAAGAATTATGAAAAAACTTGAAAAACCTGGAAATGAGAAAATCACACTGCAGGACCCAGAATATGCCGAGATCCCTGAAAAACATGGAAAATTAAAAATTCACGCTGTAGGACCCAGAATATGCCGAGAAACCCTGAAAGAAGTAGAAAATTTAAAACACACACTGAAGGACCCGGAATATGGCCAGAAAACGTGAAAAAGGTGGAAAATTAAATATTTACACTGTAATACCCAGGATATGGCGAGAAACCCAGAAAAAAGTAAAAAATTAAAATCTCACACTGAAGGACCCTGATTATGGCAAGAAAACCTGAAAAAGGTGGAAAATGAGAAAATCACACTATAGGACCCAGAATTGTGAAAAACCATGGAAAACGTCCAAAATGAGAAAATCACACTGTAGGACCCAGTATATGCCGAGAAACCCTGAAAAACGTGAAAATTGAAAATTCACACTGTAGGACCCAAATATGGCGAGAAACCATGAAAAAAGTGGGAAATTAAAAATTCACACTGTAGGAGCCAGAATATAGCGAGAAACCCTGAAAAAATTAGAAAATTAAAAACTCACACTGAAGGACCCAGAATATGGTGAAAAAACCTGAAAAACATGGAAAATTAAATATTCACACTGTAGGACCCAGGATATGGCGAGAAACAATTAAAAATGTGGAAAATTAAAATTCACATTGTATGACCAGAATATGGGAAGAAACCTTGAAAAAAGTAAAAAATAAAATCTCACACGGAAGGACCCCGAATATGGCGAGAAAACCTGAAACAGGTGGAAAATGAGAAAATCACACTGTAGGACCCAGAATATGCCGAGAAACCCTGAAAAACGTGCAAAATTAATCATACACGCTGTAGGACCCAGAATAGGACGATAAAAACTTAAAACCGTTTAAAATTAAAAACTCACACTGTAGGACCCCGAATATGGCAAGAAACCCTGAAAAACGTGGAAAATTAAAAATTCACACTGAAGCACCCAGAATATGCCGAGAAATCATGAAAAACATGAAAAATTAAAAATACACGCAGTAGGACCCAAAATGTGGCAAGAAACCCTGAAAAAATTAGATAAATAAAAACTCACAATGAACTACCAGGAATATGGCGAAAAAACCTGAAAAAGGTGGAAAATGAGAAAATCACACTGCAGGACCCAGAACATTCCGAGAAACCCTGAAAAACGTGAAAATTAAAAATCCACACTGCTGGACCCAGAATATGGCATGAAACCATGAAATAAGTGGAAAATTAAAAACTCACACTGAAGGAAGTGGAATATGATGAAAAACCCTGAAATATGTGGAAAATTAAAAACTCACACTGTAGGAACTAGGAATATGACAGAAAAGTTGAAAAAAGTAGAAAATAAAAACTCACACTAAAGGACCCAGAATATGGTGAGAAAACCTGAAAAAGGTGGAAAATGAGAAAATCACACTGAAGGACACAGAATATGGCGAGAATCCATGAAAAAAGTGGAAAATTAAAAATTCACACAGTAGGACCCAGAATATGGTGAGAAACCATGAGAAAAGTGGAAAATTGAAAATACACGCTGTAGGACCCAGAATATGGAGAGAAACCCTGGAAAAAGTAGATAATTATAAACTCAAACTGAATATGGAGATAAAATCTGAAAAAAGTAGAAAATTAAATATTCACACTGAAGGACCCCGAATATGGCGAGAAAACCTGAAAAACGTGGAAAATTAAAAATACACTCTGTAGGACCCAGAATATGGCGAGAAAACCTGAAAAAAGTAGAAAATTAAAAATTCACACTGAAGGACCCCAAATATTACAAGAAAACCTGAAAAAGGTGGCAAATGAGAAAATCACACTATAGGACCCAGAATACAAAAAAACATGAAAAACGTGGAAATAAGAAATTCACACTGCAGGACCCAGAATATGCAGAGAAACCCTGAAAAACCTGAAAATTAAAAATTCACACTGTAGGTCCCAGAATATGGTGAGAAAACATGAAAAAGTTGATAATTATAAATTCACAATGTATTACCTAGAATATTCCGAGAAACAATGAAAAACGTGGAAAATTAAAAATTAACACAGAAGGACCTTGAATATGGCAATAATATCTGAAAAAAGAAAGAAAATGAAAAACTCACACTAAAGGACACAGAATTAAAAACTCCCACTGAAGGACCCCGAATACGGAGAGAAAACCTGAAAAAGGTGGAAAATGAGAAAATCACACTGTAGGACCCAGAATATGGCGAGAAACCATGAAAAAATTGGAAAATCAAAAACTAATAGTGAAGGACCTGGAATATGATGAAAAACCCTGGAAAATGTGGAAAATTAAAAACTCACACTGTAGGACCTGGAATATGACAGAAAAGCTGAAAAAAGTAGAAAGTAAAAACTCACACTAAGGACCCGGAATATGGCGAGAAAACCTGAAAAAGGTTGAAAATGAGAAAATCACACTGTAGGACCCAGAAAATGCCTAGAAACCCTGTAAAACGTCGAAAATTAAAAATACACGCTGTAGGACCAAGAATATGGCTAGAAACCCTGAAAAAAGTAGAAAATTAAAAAGTCACACTGAAGGACCCGGAATATGGCGAGAAAACCTGAGAAACGTGGAAAATGAGAAAATCACATTTTAGGACCCAGAATATGAGGAATAAAACTTAAAAATGAGGAAAATTAAAATTCACACTGTAGGACCCAGAATATGGCGAGAAAACCTGAAAAAAGGAGAAAATTAACAACTCGCAATAAAGAACCCCCAATATGGCGAGAAAACCTTAAAAAAGTGGAAAATGAGAAAATCACATGTAGGACCTAGAATTGCAAATCAACTTGAAAATCGTGGAAAATGATAAATCACACAGCAGGATTCAGAATATGCTGAGTAAACCTTTAAAAAGAGGAAAATTAAAAATACCCACTGTAGGACCCAGAATATGACGAAAAACCCTGAAAAACGTAGAAAAGAAAAACTCACACTGAAAGACCTGGAATATGGCGAGAAAATCTGAAAAAGGTGGAAAATGAGAAAATCACATATAGGACCCAGAATTGCGAAAAAACTTGAAAAACGTGGAAAATGAGAAAATCACACTGTAGGACCCAGAATATGACGAAAAAAACTTAAAAACGTGGAAAATTAAAAATTCCCACTGTACAACTCAGAATGTGGCGAGAAAACCTGAAAAACGTGGAAAATTTAAAATTCACACTGTAGGATGCAGAATATGCGGAGAAACCATGAAAAACATGGAAAATTAAAAACTCACACTGAAGGAACCCGATTATGGTGAGAAAACCTGAAAAAGGTGGAAAATGAGAAAATCACACTATAGGACCCAGAATATGCTGAGAAACTCTGAAAAAAGTGAAAATTAAAAATTCACACTATAGGACCCAGAATATGGCGAGAAACCCTGAAAAAAATAGAAAAATAAACACTCACAGTGAAGGAGCCCAAATATTGGGAGAAAACCTGAAAATGGTGGAAAATGAGAAAATCACACTGTAGGACCCAGAATATGCCTAGAAATCATGAAAAATGTGAAATTTAAGAATTCACACTATTGGAACCAATATATGGCGAGAAACCCTGAAAAAAGTTGAAAATTCAAAATTCACACTGAAGGACACCGAATATGGCGAGAAACACTGAAAAACGTGGAAAATTAAAACTTCACACTGTAGGACCAGAATATGGCAAGAAACCTTGAAAAACGTGGAAAATTAAAAATTCACCCTGTAGGTCCCAGAATATTCCGAGAAAACCTGAAAAAGGCAGAAAATGAGAAAATCACACTGTAGGATCCAGAATATGACGTAAAAAAACCTAAAAAACGTGGAACATTATAAATTCACACTGAAGTTCCCAGAATATGGCAAGAAACCCTGAAAAAATTAGAAAATTAAAAACTCACACTGAAGGACCCCCAATATGGCGAGAAAACCTGAAAAAGGTGTAAAATGAGAAAATCACAGTGAAGAACCCAGAATTACGAAAAAACTTGAAAAACTTGGAAATAGAGAAAATCACACTGCAGGACACAGAATATGCCCAGAAACACTGAAAAACGTGAAAATTAAAAATTCACACTATTGGACCCAGAATATGGCGAGAAACCCTTAAAAAAGTAGAAAATAATAAACTCACACTGAAAGACCCCGAATATGGCCAGAAAACCTGAAAAAGGTGGAAAATGAGAAAATCACACGGTAGGACCCAGAATATGCCAAGAACATTGAAAAACTTGGAAAATTAAAAATACACACTGTAGGACCCAGAATATGGCCAGTGAAAGACTCAAAAACTCCCAAAGGGAGGCACTTACTCAAGCCTCGGGTCAGCCGCGCACCCAAGAAGACACTGAGACCGAACTTAAGATGTATAGAGAGTAAGATTTAATAAAGCAATGACAAGAAAGAACATAAAAAGCACATATACCAGATATCTGGGGTCGAAACTCGCAGAGGAGATTCGGCAATTAGCCCAAACTTTTCACAGGCTTTTATAGGAAATAGCCAAGGGAAAAGTACAAGTTTTACGTCACCAAGGTGTTCTGCCAAGGGGCTTTACATAACCAAGGGGTCGTGTCCTATATTTTGGCAATGTACTCGATCTATTGGAACATTACCAGGAGGCCCCTATCTCAAAAATGTTCTTGGCATAGTCTTCAGTTGGGAGGGGTAGGACTAGGTTTTTTCCAGGAGACCCCTTATCTAAAAAATGTTCCTGGAGCAGTTTCCAATTGGGAGGGGGTACCTTGGGGTAAAAAGTTCAGGAGTGCTCCGGGAACTATCTCTGGATGGGAGGGGTAAGAGAACTCTGAGCTGAAGAGTTCATGGAGAGTTCAGGTGTCCAGTAATTAACTCTTTCATTCCCCCCTTCTTTTAGGGACAAGCTCTAATCTTAGAGCTGGGTACCGGCTTCCTGAAGGACCCGATATTGTTGCCTTAATACCATAACTTGCACTGTATTTATTCTTTCTCTGACAAAAGCCACTAACTTATTAAGAATGCAGGGGCCAAAAATAAGCAAAAGCATAAGTATAATTAAGGGTCCTGCTATGGAGGAGAGGAGAGTGGTAAGCCAAGGGGACTTATTAAACCAGCTTTCGAACCATCCTTGTTGGCTTTCTCTCTCTCTTTTACGCATATCTAGGCGTTCTCTAAGTCTGGCCATAGAGTCTTTGATTACTCCTGAATGATCAACATAAAAACAACATTCTTCTTTTAGGGCAGCACAAAGTCCTCCTTCTTTAAGGAACAATAAGTCTAATCCCCTCCTATTTTGCAGCACTACTTCAGACAGGGAAGTTAAAGATTCTTCTAATTTAGTTATAGACTGTTCTATAGTTCTAATATCAATGTCCATAGCTGTACGTAATTCTTCATAGTATTGGGGGGTCTGAATTAAGGCAGCGGTCCCTGTACCTACTCCTGCTGCTACTCCCAATCCCAAAAGTACTGCCAGGGTTAAGGTAATGGGCTCTCTTCTCCAACGGACCCGATGATCAAACTTATCTAAAAAGGAGCTATCATCATGATACAGGAGTCTAGGAATAAGCTGAACTAAAATGCAGAAGTCTTTGGAACTATTAAAAACAGATAGAGATACACAAGGAGTGAGACCGGTATTGCAAGCCCATACTGTGTCTATGGGAGGCACCAGATACTGACCACTTTTGCTAGGCTGGATGTTCTGGGTCTGATTACAAAGGTGCCGTTTATCCTGAGGTGCCTGGCCTAAACAGAGTCCACTTCCTGAAACTGCTTCCAGAGTCAGCTTTCTGTTTTCTCCCCAAAGGCATTGAGAATGATCTGAAGTAGTATTATAAGTCCTGATCTGAGCAATTCCTTCATAATAAGGGGGCCTAGAGTCATAGCATAACCAACATGATTGAGTCATATTAGGATTAGTCCTATTCAACACCAAAAAAGCTCCTTGAACTAGACTGACCAGACGGCTTTTTGTATCTAGGGGCGGTGGGGAAACTAAGGTCGATAGGGAAGGTCTCACTGTTAGCCTGATTGTAAAAATGAACCCAGGGTCTCTTGGTGGACTGGATACACGCCAACCCCACTTATTTCCTTTAAGCCAACTTAAACGATTTTGTTTTCCTTTTTCAGTGAATTTTATAAGTAGGGGGTTGCAGTATTTACCTTTGCATGGTCCTGGGGGGCTGTTTTCAGTAGCACACCCATAAGCTCCTATGGCGGCCTCATTTGGATGGAGGTTGCCATAGTTTGGATATTTATGGGGATCTCTTTCTCCTTGATATGGCTTATCATAACTACTACCTCGTTTTACCGTGATTAGATCCCAGTCAGAGGAAGGCTTCCAGTAGGCATCCCCTGTCGTTTCACATGTCCATTTGCCACAGAAGTAATCTGATGCCCCCCCACATTTTTGTTGAAGCTCTTTGTTTTGACCCTGACCAGGGCAAACATAAAACTGTGCAGCTCTAAGATTAGCTCGGTAGAACTGCCCTGAACACCCATACATGTTCCCTATTCCACCTGAAACACACCGCTGTTCAGGGGGTGGGTTACTAAGATCAGTATGGTCAGGGAGGTCCCAATTGGGAGATCCTGCTACTAACTTACAAATGTCAGGTGTGAGATCAGGCCACCAAGTCCAAGGGGGATGTGCTGCAGTGATTGCCCATACAATGTTTCCCTCCCCATTAAGCACTTCCCATGACTGTTGAATCGGGGCAAGAGGGTTGTCGTTCCCTAGGCTTAGGGTGGCCCCCACGACACAAGCGAAGTTTAAGAGGATTGTCAGTAGTTGCCACCGTCCAGTTGTCTTCATGGTTGCCTCTACCCTGGCTAGGAGCCTTCTTGACGTGGGAGGCGTGGAGTTGTTAACAGTATCAGATATGGTCCTTTCCACCGAGGCTCAAGAGTGCCGGTGCGATGTCATCTGACAAGGACCGAACTGCTGTAGTCTCAGGTGCATGAGCTTCTTTGATCTGGTCCCAGATCTGTGTTCTGACAACCTCCAAGGCCTTTAAATGGGTAAACAGAGCAGAGGGTGAGAAAGAGTCAACACAGGGATCCAATATCCTGCTAGACTCAGTCAAAGAAGTAAAACGTCCAGGTGTGTTTCGGACTCTGAGAAGCACAAAGGGAAGGAGGGTCACCCAGTCTTTACCGCCAGTCTCAATAACTAATTTAGTTAGGGTCTGGGCATGACGCAGGTGCACGTAGATCAGATCTCTGGCTGGAACTGGTGAGATGTCCTTGGGATATCCAGCTCGTTCACTGTAACCAGTTGTGACCAGACTTTTTTCTGTATCACCTGCAAGCCCTTTTAACTTAGCATACAGAGCATTATTAACAACATAGGTTTAAACACATCATTTGAGACTATGATGGGCATAGGAGTTTCATAAAGGATCTTAAACAGAGTAAAACTGAATCAAGAGATAGGACATAAGGAAGGAACACCAAGTCCATGCCAGTCTCCACGATTAATTTTGTCAAGGTCCGTCTTAGAGTTTTAAACTAATTTTTATCTATCCTGAGCTCTGAGGTCTATACACACAATGTAATTTTTATTTGACCTCTAAATGCTTGGCCACACCCTGACTTACCTGGGCAACTATTGCTTTTGGCACTCTGAACCTTGGAAAAAAATTTTCTTTAATAGTCTTCTTGATGACTATGTGAGCAGTATCATTTATCCATATTGAGAACGTCTTTTTCTGCAGATGTCAACAGCTTTCTTTGTCTGCATATTGTTCCATACAGTGGCAAAAGCATACCCGCTGTCAGTGTCATTTATAAAGCTTGTATCAAAACCACAAGTTCAGCTTTTTGGGCTGAAGTCTCTTTAGGGAAGCTGCTGGCCTAGATCACCTGCTTTTTGTCCACTGCTGCACTGCTGTCCCCGCCTTCCGCTTACCTTTAACCATGAGGCTACTGCCATCCGTGTAGGGTAAAAGGCTTAGTCAGATCTGGCAAAGCCAGAGCGGGGGCTGCAAGCAAGGCTGCCTTTATGCTGTCAAAGGCTTTTTGGTGTTCCTCAGTCCAGGTGAATGGGACTTTTTCTTTAGTCCAGAGTCTGTAAAAGCCCACCGTTCCCAGAAACTCACGTACTTGGCAGGAGCTTCTAGGAGGGCCAGAATTTCTTCTTTGTCTTTGATGTCTCTGCCTTCAGCCAACCGCAGGGCTTGGGTTAGCGCCAGGAGTTCAGCCTTCTGAGCCAAAGTTCCTTCGATGAGTAGGTGAAGACTCAGCAGGTTAGCAGGGGAAGCAAAAGTCACTTGTTCTGTCAAAAAAGCTCTAATAATGTGTCCATCAGCCAGGGAAACAATTGAATCATGTGTCCCTGACCAGAAGCCACTATATGCAGACAAGCAGGCCATCCCTCAGTCACCAGGTCTAATTTTTCAAGTGCCACTGGTCTTTTAGGGTCCCAATTTCTGAGTAAGAACCTCTTTGGCAATACTTTTGTTCTCAGTCACATTTAGGAGTCCCAAAGTTGGGGACAACATTAGGGCAGTCTCAATAGCATCTAAGGCCATCCAAGGTTGTTCTTTATTTCTTATACGAAGGGCTGTTCATCTTTTTAATTCAGCAAAACCTGGAATCCACAGTCTGCAAAGGCCTGCAGTGTCCAGGAACCTTTTAAACTTGCTTTGCATTGGTTAGTGGAGGAATATGAAAACACAGTCTCTTTTAAGGACTCAGCTTCTGTGTTAGCACCCCTTCTGCTATCTCTTTACTTTCAGCCACAAACAGGTGAAGGGTTTTGTCTTGAGGAGGGGGGGGGGCTCCTCTTCTTTTTGTTAGGACAGTCTCTCACCCAGTGTTCTTCTTTTTCAACAGCAAACACTCTGATCCTTGGCCAAAAGCTTTCTTTTTTGTTGCCAGGTACTAAGTTTTCTTGCTTCCCTAACTCTTGTGACCAGCATTTTATTTCTCTTATCTTCTTTTAAAAATTTTCTGACTCCTTATTTCTTACAGATCATCTCTAAGTGCTAGTATTATTAGCAAGTGTCACTTTGCTAGGTTCTAGTCTTTGTCGTTTATCTCTCTTTGCTCCTGTTTCTTAACCGCAATGGATCTAATTATTACATCTATATTCTGTCACTTAACTTTTTCATAGTTTACCTCTTTTTACTGTTAACCTATTTTTTTGAGTCTGCTGAAGCTTTGCTCTCAATTCTTTTTTGCAGACCTCTATCTTTCTCTTAACTTTTGTAACTTTTCATAACCTAGGTCAGATTGATGGGACATTTTTCTAGTCCCACAGACATGAGACCCTCAACAGAGCCTGGCAGTCAGGTGCTCCTTACCTTGTATGTCTCCCTCACCGGAGCTTAGAACAAACTCACACAGCTCAGGGCAGTGCCTGAGAAGAGAAAACACATGGGGCAGAGAAGGGAGTGCAGTTTTCACATCAGACCACTGATATTTCAAAATGAACACAATTTTTTTTTTTTTTGTTAACAAGAGACAGGATACAGGGGGCAGGAGAATGAGCCTTTCTTCCACCCAAGAGGCAGGCAAAGGCTGAAAACAAATCCTTTGACGTGAAGAGCCCAGCGCCGAGTCTCCGCTGCGCGCCGGAATGCAGCGTAAACTCCTGGGAGTGGCAAACAAACGCTGGCAGGCAGGCAGAGGCAGCAATTTAACTATTTAACTACCTGATAGACGCCCTGTGCTCTCTGCACTGTCTTTGGGGAGGGAGCACGCAGCCAGGCAGGCACAAGGGAGTGCGGGCAGACTCTGGGGGGGGCCAAAGGAGGGACGGCGGCTGTAGTCGGCCCCTCCCCAGCTGTGGCAGGCTTCACGGCCACTCCGGGACCGGCAGGCGGGGGCCGGCAGGCCGCTGCACTCACTATCAGCATTTCACAACTCGGGGCACAGACAGCCTCTGCTTCTGCCGTGCCTGCAGAAGCCAGAACCTCAGCACCACTGCTGCTATCAAAGCCCTAACTGCGCCACCAAAGCCGGAAATCTTTAGCCCAGCTCTGCATTTCAGAGCTCTTTTGAGCAGCCTGGGGCTCCCCAGCCGAGTGCGGACCGTGTGCTGCCCCTGTCGGCCGGTGGCAGCTGGTCTTGCCCCACGATGGCCCCGCAGCCAGGCTGGCCGGCGCTGCCCGCCCGCTGCGAGCCGCTGGCACTGCCTCGCCGAGAGCGCGGTGGGCAAGACCGGCCTGATGGTTCTTTTTTCTCTTTTTTTCCTTTTTTAAAACCATTGCTGACAAATTTTGTCCTGACGTCAGTCCAAGTCTACAGTCGACAAAGGGTTAACACACACACACACACACACAGTCTTGTCATGTGGCCACAAACAAGCACACTCGTCCACGCCTGGACTTACACAACCAGCCAAACACTTTTTTCTGACGGGGTCGGATTCTACATTGACTCTTTTTCCTGATAGGGGTGGGATTCTACATCCACTCCCGCTCTGGCAGAGAGAACATTCTCTCTCTTTTTCACTCTGCCAGGCAACAGCCAGGTCTTTTTGACTGTTCTGTACCCTGGGCACTCCTTCCAGGGTCTCCCTTGGAACATCTCTTTTGGGGTGCCGACCGTGAGGCCATAGACAGTCGTCCTCTCACAGCCACTGCCAGAATAAACCCACAATCTCAGAATACACAAATGCAGCAGTTCCACACCTACACACCCAGCAGATTGTCCCATTTCTAGATTAATAGCAGACACAACAAGAGTGGACACGACAAAAGCAGACACGAGACTGAGACAAAAAGAAAAAAACCAAAGCACGAGGTGGGACTCGAACCCACGATCTCGCGACCTGAAGCACGAGGTGGGACTCGAACCCACGATCTCGCACAGAGGGGTCCACTAAGCGTCCTTAGTCCTCCCCTATCTCACCTGGGACGTCTCCCAGGGGCAGATCGGACGGTGGGCACCTGGGCACGTCTGCTCCTTACCCACTTCGCATTCCCTCCCGGAGTGCGATCTCTGGTGCTTCTACTGAGCACAGAGCGTCACGCAAAACCAGAACAGCGATCGCTCATACAGAATGGCCTTCCTGGCCTCTCAGAAATTAACAGAACACAGACACCAGACCAAAGCAGAACAGTAAATCTTACTTCTGAGTGGGTCCAGGACTTCTGGGTAGTCGCGCTGATTCCCGGCCAATGCACCAAATGAAAGACTCAAAAACTCCCAAAGGGAGGCACTTACTCAAGCCTCGGGTCAGCCGCGCACCCAAGAAGACACTGAGACCGAACTTAAGATGTATAGAGAGTAAGATTTAATAAAGCAATGACAAGAAAGAACATAAAAAGCACATATACCAGATATCTGGGGTCGAAACTCGCAGAGGAGATTCGGCAATTAGCCCAAACTTTTCACAGGCTTTTATAGGAAATAGCCAAGGGAAAAGTACAAGTTTTACGTCACCAAGGTGTTCTGCCAAGGGGCTTTACATAACCAAGGGGTCGTGTCCTATATTTTGGCAATGTACTCGATCTATTGGAACATTACCAGGAGGCCCCTATCTCAAAAATGTTCTTGGCATAGTCTTCAGTTGGGAGGGGTAGGACTAGGTTTTTTCCAGGAGACCCCTTATCTAAAAAATGTTCCTGGAGCAGTTTCCAATTGGGAGGGGGTACCTTGGGGTAAAAAGTTCAGGAGTGCTCCGGGAACTATCTCTGGATGGGAGGGGTAAGAGAACTCTGAGCTGAAGAGTTCATGGAGAGTTCAGGTGTCCAGTAATTAACTCTTTCACCAGAAACCCTGAAAAATGTAGAACATTAAAAACTCACACTGAAGGACCCCAAATACGGCGATTAAACCTGAAACAGGTGGAAAATGAGAAAATCACACTGTAGGACCCAGAATTATGAAAAAACTTGAAAAACGTAGAAAATGAGAAAATCACACTGCAGGACGGAGAATATGCTGAGAAACGCTGAAAAACATGAAAATTAAAAATTCACACTGTCAGACCCAAAATATGGTAAAAAAAAAACCCTGAAAAAAGTAGAAAATTTAAAACTCACACTGAAGGACCCAAAATATGGCAAGAAAACCTGAAAAAGGTGGAAAATGAGAAAATCACACTGTAGGACTCAGAATTACGAAAAAACGTGAAAAACGTGGAAAATGAGAAAATCACACTGCAGGACACAGATAATGCCAAAAAACCCTGAAAAACGTGAAAAATAAAAATCACACTGAAAAGCCAAGAATAAGCCGAGAAACCCTAAAAATGGTGAAAATTGAAAATTCAAACTATTGGACCCAGAATATGGCAAGAAATCCTGAAAAAAGTAGAAAATTCAGAATTCCCAGTGAAGGACCCCAAATATGGTGAAAAAACCTGAAAAAGGTGGAAAATGAGAAAATAACACTGTAGAACCCAGAATTATGAAAAAACTTGAAAAAAGTGGAAAATGTTAAAATTACACTGTAGGATCCAGAAATGCCTAGAAACACTGAAAAAAGTGGAAAATTAAAAATACACGCTGTAGGACCCAGAATATGGCGAGAAACCCTGAAAAAAGTAGAAACTTTCAAACTCACACTGAAAGACCCCAAATATGGCGAGAAAACCTGAAAAAGGTGGAAAATGAGAAAAATCACACTGTAGGACCCAGAATTACCAAAAAACTAGAAAAACGTGGAAAATGAGAAAATCACACTGTAGGACCCAGAGTATACCGAAAAAACCTGAAAAACGTGAAAAAAAATTCACACTGTCAGACCAGAATATGGCGAGAAACCATGAAAAAAAGTGGAAAATTAAAAATTCACACTGTATTACCCAGAATATGGCGAGAAATATTGAAAAACGTGGAAAATTAAAAATTCACACTGAAGGACCTGGAATATGGCAAGAAAACCAGAAAAACGTGGAAATGAGAAAATCACACTGTAGGACCCAGAATATGACCAAAAAACCTGAAAACGCGGAAAATTAAAAATTCACACTGAAGGACCCCGAATATGGCAATAAAACCTGAAAAAGGTGGAAAATGAGAATAATCCCACCATAGGACCCAGAATAGCGAAAAAGCTTGAAAAACGTCGAAAATGAGAAAATCACACTGCAGGACCCAGAATATGCAGAGAAACCCTGAAAAACATTAAAATTAAAAATTCAGACTATTGGACCCAGAATATGGCGAGACACCCTGATTAAAGTAGAAAATTAAAAACTCAAGTTGAAGGACCCCAAATATGGCAAGAAAACCTGAAAAAGGTGTAAAATGAGAAAATCACACTGTAGGACCCAGAATTACGAAAAAACTTGAAAGATGTGGAAAATGAGAAAATCACCCTGCAGGACCCAGAATATGCTCAGAAACCCTGAATAACGTGAAAATTAAAAATTCACACTGTTGGACACAGAATATGGCAAGAAACCCTGAAAAAAGTGGAAAAGGAGAAAATCACACTGTATTACCCAGAATATGGCGAGAAATCCTGAAAAACGTGAAATGTAAAAATTCACACTGAAGGACCTGGAATATGGCAAGAAAACCTGAAAAACGTGGAAATGAGAAAATCACACTGTAGGACCTAGAATATGCCGAGAAACCCTGAAAAACTTGAAAATTAAAAATTCACACTATCGGACCCAGAATATGGCAAGAAAACCTGAAAAACAAGGAAAATTAAAAACTCACACTGAAGGACCCAGAATATGGCAAGAAAACCTGATAAAAGTAGAAAATTATAAACTCAAACAGAAGGACCCGTAATATGGCAAGAAAAATTGGAAAAGGTGCAGTATGAGAAAATCACACTGCAGGACCGAGAATATGCCAAGAAACCCTGAAAAAAGTTAAAATTGAAAATTCACACTATCGGTCCCAGAATATGTTGAAAAACCCTGAAAAACGTGGAAAATTAAAAATTCACACTGAAGGATCTGGAATATGGCCAGACCCTGAAAAACGAGGAAATTTAAAAACTAACACTGAAAGACAACTAATATTGCGAGAAAACCAGAAAAAAGAGGAAAATGAGAATACTGACACTGTAGGACCCAGAATTGCGAATAAACATGAAAAAATTTGAAAATGAGAAAATCACACTGTAGGACCCAGAATATGCCGAAAAACCCTGAAAAACGTGGAAAATTAAAAATACACGCTGTAGGACCCAGAATCTGGCAGAAAAACAAGTAAAAGTTTGAAAATTAAAAATGCAAACTGTATTACCCAGAATATGGCTAGAAATATTGAAAAACGTGGAAAATTAAAAATTCACATTGAAGGACCTGCAATATGGAAAGAAAACCTGAAAAAGGTGGAAAATAAGAAAATCACACTGTAGGACCCAGAATTACGAAAAAAGTTGAAAAAAGTGGAAAATGAGAAAAACACACTGCAGGACCTAGAATATGCCGAGAAACCCTGAAAAACGTGGAAAATGAAAAATTCACTGTGAACGACCACAAATATGGCAAGAAAACCTGAAAAAGGTGGAAAATGAGAAAATCACACTGTAGGACCCAGAATTACGAAAAAACTTGAAAAACGTGGAAAATGAGAAAATCACACTGCAGGACTCAGAATAAGCTCAGAAACCCTGAACAATGTGAAAATTAAAAATTCACACTGTCGGACACAGAATATGTCGAGAAGCCCTGAAAAAATGTAGAAAATTAAAAACTCACAGTGAAGGACCCCAAATATGGCGATAAAACCTGAAAAAGGTGGAAAATGAGAAAATCACACTGTATGACGGAGAATTACGAAAAAAACTTGAAAAATGTGGAAAATGAGAAAATCACACTGCAGGACCCAGAATATGCTCAGAAACCCAAAAAGGTGAAAATTAAAAATTCACACTGTCGGACACAGAATATGGCAAGAAACCATGAAAAAAGTGGAAAATTAAAAATTCATACTGTATTATCCAGAATATGGCAAGAAATACTGAAAACGTGGAAAATTAAAAATTCACACAGAAGGATCTGGAATATGGCAAGAACACCATAAAACGTGGAAATGAGAAAATCACATTGTAGGACCCTGAATATAACGAAAAAAATCTGAAAAACGTGGAAATTTAAAAATTCACATTGAAGGAAATGGAATACGGCGAGAAAACCTGAAAAACAAGGAAAAGTAAAAACTCAAACAGAAGGACCCAGAATATGGTGAGAAATTCTGAAAAACAAGGAAAATTAAAAACTCACACTGCAGGACCCAGAATATAGGGAGAAAACCTGATAAAAGTAGAAAATTAAAAACTCACAGTGAAGGACCCTGAATATGGCAAGAAAAACTGAAAAAGGTGGAAAAAGAGAAAATCACACTGTAGGACCCAGAATTAGGAAAAAACTTGAAAAACGTGGAAAACGAGAAAATCACACTGCAGGACCCAGAATATGCAGAGAAACCCTGGAAAACGGGGAAACTAAAAATTCACTGTGAAGGACCCCAAATATGGCGAGAAAACATGAAAAAGGTGGAAAATGAGAAAATCACACTGTAGGACCCAGAATTACGAAAAAAAATTGAACATCGTGGAAAATGAGAAAATCACACTGTAGGACCCAGAATATGCCTAGAAACCCTGAAAAGCGTGAAAATTAAAAATTCATACTATCAGACCCAGAATATGTCGAGAAGCCCTGAAAAAAAGTAGGAAATTATAACTCATAGTGAAGGACCCCAAATATGGCAAGAAAACCTGAAAAAGTTGGAAAATGAGAAAATCACACTGCAGGACCCAGAATATGCTCAGAAACCCTTGAAAACTTGAAAAACGTGAAAATTAAAAATACACTCTGTAGGACCTAGAATATGGCAAGAAACGATGAAAAAAGTGGAAAATTAAAAATTCACACTGTATTACCCATAATATGGCGAGAAATACTGAAAAACCTGGAAAATTAATAAATCACATTGAAGGAACTGGAATATGGCAAGAAAACTTGAAAAACGTGGAAATGAGAAAATCACTCTGTACAACCCTGAATATGACGAAAAAACCTGAAAAACATGGAAAATTAAAACTTCACACTGAAGGACCTGGAATATGTAGAAAAAACCTGAAAAACAAGAAAAATTAAAAACTCACAGTGAAGGACCCAGAATATGGCGAAAAAACCTGAAAAAAGTAGAAAATTATACCTCACCCTGAAGGACTCCGAATATGGGGAGAAAACCTGAAAATGGTGGAAAATGAGAATAATCACATTGCAGGACCCAGAATTGCAAAAAAATATGAAAAACTTCAAAAATGAGAAAATCACACGGTAGGACCAAGAATATGCCTAGAGATCCTGAAAAAAGTGAAAATAAAAAATTCACACTGTCCGATCCAGACTATGGTAAGAAACCATGAAAAAAGCGGAAAATTAAAAATTTACACTGTATTACTCAGAATATGGCGAGAAATACTGAAAAACGTGGAACATTAAAAATTCACACTGAAGGACCCAGAATATGGCGAGAAAACCTGATAAAAGTTGAAAATTATAAACTCACACTGAAGGACCCCGAATATGGCGAGAAACCCTGAAAAACGTTCAAAATTTAAAATTCACACTATCGGACTCAGAATATGGGGAGAAATCTTCAAAAAGTAGAAAATTAAACACTCACAGTGAAGAACCCCAAATATGGCAAGAAAACCTGAAAATGGTAGAAAATAAGAAAAACACACTGTAGGACCCAGAATTACTAAACAACTTGAAAAACGTGGAAAATGAGAAAATCACACTGCCGGACCCAGAATATGCCTAGAAACCCTGAAAAACGTGAAAATTAAAAATTCACACTATCAGACCCAGAATATGGCAAGACACCATGATAAAAGTGGAAAATAAAAATTCATACTGTATTACCCAGAATATGACGAGAAATAATGAATAATGTGGAAAATTAAAAATTCACACTGAAGGACCTGGAATATGGCAAGAAAGCCTGAAAACGTGGAAATGAGAAAATCACACTGCAGGACCCCAAATATAGTAAGAAAACCTGAAAAACAAGGAAAATTAAAAACTCACACTAAAGGACCCAGATTATGGCGAGAAAACTTGAAAAACAAGGAAAATTAAAAACTCACACTGAAAGACGCAGAATATGGCGAGAAAACCTGAAAAAAGTAGAAAATTAATAATTGACACTGAAGTACCCTGAATATGGCGAGAAAACCTGAAAAAGGTAAAAAATGAGAATGATCACACTGTAAGACCCAGAATTACAAAAAAACTTGAAAAATTCTTAAATGAGAAAATCACACTGTAGGACCCAGAATATGGCGAGAAACCCTGAAAAAAGTGGAAAATGAGAAAATCATACTGTATGACCCAGAATTACGAAAAAACTTGAAAAACGTGGAAAATGAGAAAATCACACTGCTGGACCCAGAATAAGCTCAGAAACCCTGAAAAACGTGAAAATTAAGAATTCACACTGTCGGACACAGAATATGTCGAAAAGCCCTGAAAAAAAGTAGAAAATTAAAAATTCACAGTGAAGAACCCCAAATATGGCGAGAAAACCTGAAAAAGGTGGAAAATGAGAAAATCACACTGTAGGACCGAGAATTACGAAAAAACTTGAAAAACGTGGAAAATGAGAAAATCACACTGCAGGACCCAGAATATGCTCAGAAACCCTTGAAAACTTGAAAAACGTGAAAATTAAAAATACACTCTGTAGGACCTAGAATATGGCAAGAAACAATGAAAAAAGTGGAAAATTAAAAATTCACACTGTATTACCGAGAATATGGCGAGAAATACTGAAAAACGTGGAAAATTAAAAAATCACATTTGAAGGACCTGGAATATGGCAAGAAAACCTGAAAAATGTGGAAATGGGAAAATCACGTTGTAGGACCCAGAATATGACGAAAAAACTTGAAAAACGTGGAAAATTAAAAATTCACACTGAAGGACCCTGAATATGGCGAGAAAACCTGATAAACGTAGAAAATTAAAAACTCACATGGAAGGACCCCGAATATGGCCAGAAAAACTGAAATAGGTGGAAAATGTGAAAATCACACTATAGGACCCAGAATTACGAAAAAAACTTGAAAAACGTGGAAAATGAGAAAAATCACACCGCAGAACCCAGAATATGCCGAGAAACCCTAAAAACGTGAAAATTAAAAATTCACACTGTGGGACCCAGAATATGGTAAGAAACCATGAAAAAAGTGGAAAATTAAAAACTCACAGTGAAAGACCCCGAATGGCGAGAAAACCAGAAAAAGGTGGAAAATGAGAAAATCACACTGTCGGACACAGAATATGACAAGAAAACATGAAAAAAAGTGGAAAATTAAAAATTCACACTGTATTACCCAGAATATGAGAAGAAATACTGAAAAACGTGGAAAATTAAAAATACACGCTGTAGGAACAATAATATGGCAAGAAAGCATGAAAAAAGTAGAAAATTAAAAACTAACAGTGAAGGACCCTGAATATGGGGAGAAATCCTGAAAAAGGTGGAAAATGAGAAAAATCACACTGTAGGACACAGAATTGGGAAAAAACTTGAAAAACGTGGTCAATGAGAAAATCAGACTGTAGGACCCAGAATATGCCTAGAAAGCCTAAAAAA
>NW_028227941.1:29437-51256 GCF_978045245.1 Mus caroli | reverse complement strand
TTCCTGGTCCTTCAGTGTGAGTTTTTAATTTTCTACTTTTTTTCAGGTTATCTCGCCATATTCTGGGTCCTACAGAGTGTATTTTTAATTTTCCACGTTTTTCAGGCTTTCTCAACATATTCTGGGTCCTACAGGGTGATTTTCTCATTTTCCACCTTTTTCAGGTTTTTTTTGCCATATTTGGGGTCCTCCAGTGTGAATTTTTAATTTTCTACTTTTTTTCAGGTTTTCTCCTCATATTCCTGGTCTTTATTGTGAGTTTTTAATTTTCTACTTTTTTCAGGCTTTCTCAACATATTCTGGGTCCTAAAGTGTGATTTTCTCATTTTCCACGTTTTTCAGTTTGTTTGTTTTTTTTTGCTATATATTGTGTCCTTAAGTGTAAATTTTTAATTTTCTACTTTTTTTCAGGTTTTCTCCTCATTTTCCTGGTCCTTTATTGTGAGTTTTTAATTTTCTACTTTTTTCAGGCTTTCTCAACATATTCTGGGTCCTACAGTGTGATTTTCGAATTTTTTCAGGGTTTCTCGATATATTTGGGATCAAATAGTGTGAATTTTTAATTTTCACGTTTTTCAGGGTTTCTTGCCATAATCTGGGTCCGATAGTGTGAAATTTTAATTTTCACGTTTTTCAGGGTTTCTAGGCATATTCTGGGTACTGCAGTGTTTTTTTCTCATTTTCCACGTTTTTCAAGTTTTTTCATAATTCTGGCTCCTACAGTGTGATTTTCTCATTTTCCACCTCTTTCAGGTTTTCTTGCCATATTTGGGGTGCTTCAGTGTGAGTTTTTACTTTTCTACTCTTTTCAGGGTTTCTCGGCCTATTCTGCGTCCTACAGTGTGATTTTCTTATTTTCTACCTTTTTCAGGTTTTCTCACCATATTTGGGGTCCTTCAGTTTGGGTTTTTAATTTTCTACTTTTTTCAGGGATTCTTGCCATATTCTGATTCCTACAGCGTGTATTTTTAACTTTCCATTTTTTTCAGGGTTTCTCGGCATATTCTGGGTCTACACTGTCATTTTCTCATTTATGTCGTTGTTGATGTTAATTCGCAATTCTGGGTCCTCAGTGTGATTATTATCATTTTAACCTTTTTCAGGTTTTCTCGCCTAATTCGGGGTCCTTCAGTGTTTATTTTTAATTTTCCACGTTTTTTCAGTATTTCTCGCCATATACAAGGTAATACAGTGTGAATATTTAATTTTCCACTTTTTTAAGTTTTCTTGCCATATTCTGTGTCTGACAGTGTGAATTTGTAATTTTCACTTTTTTCAGGGTTTCTAGGCATATTCTGGGTTCTGCAGTGTGATTTTCTCATTTTCCACGTTTTTCACATTTTTTCGAATGTCTGGGTCCTACAGTGTGAATTTTCAATTTTCCAAGGTTTTCAGGGTTTCTAGCCATATTCTTTGTCCTACAGTGTGAATTATAAATTTTCCACGTTTTTCATTGTTTCTCGCCATATTCTGGGTCCTAAACTGTGAATTTTTAATTTTTAACGTTTTTAAGTTTTTTTTCGTCATATTCTGTGTCCTACAAAGTGATATTCTCATGTTCCAACTTTTTCAGGTTTTCTCGGCATATACTGGGTTCTACAGTGTGAATTTTGAGTTTTCCACGTTTTTCAGTATTTCTCGCCATATTCTGGTCCTACAATGTGTATTTAGAATTTTCCACATTTTTCAGGTTTTCTCGCCATATTTGGGGTCCTTCACTGTAAGTTTTTAATTTTCTACAATTTTTTCAGGTTTTCTCGCCATATTCTGGGTCTGATAGTGTGAATTTTTAATTTACACGTTTTTCAGTGTTTCTCGGCATATTCTGGTTCCTCCATTGTGATATTCTCATTTTTCACGTTTTTCAAGTTTTTTCATAATTCTGGTTCCTACAGTGTGTTTTTCTCATTTTCCACCTCTTTCAGGTTTTCTTGCCATATTTGGGGTGCTTCAGTGTGAGTTTTTACTTTTCTACCTTTTTCAGGATTTCTCGGCCTATTCTGGGTCCTACAGTGTGATTTTCTTATTTTCGACGTTTTTCATGTTTTTTCATAATTCTGGGACCTACAGTGTGATTTTCTCATTTTCCACCATTTTCAGGTATTCTCTCCATATTCCGGGTCCTTCAGTGTGAATTTTTAATTTTCTACGTTTTTCAGGTTTTTTCCTAATATTCTGGGTAACTACAGTGTGATTTTCTAATTTCCACGTTTTTCAGGTTTTCTTGCCATATTGCAATTCCTTCAGAGTGAATTTTTGATTTTCCACGTTTTTTAGTATTTCTCGCCATATTCTGGGTATTACAGTTTGAATTTTTAATTTTCCCCTTTTTTCTTGTTATCTTGCCATATTCTGGGTCCGACAGTTTGAATTTTTTATTTTCACATTTTTCAGGGTTTCAGGGCATATTCTGGGTCCTGCAGTGTGATTTTCTCATTTTCCACGTTTTTCAAGTTTTTTCGTAATTCTGGGTCCTACAGTGTGATTTTCTCATTTTCCACCTCTTTCAGGTTTTCTTGCCATATTTGGGGTGCTTCAGTGTGAGTTTTTACTCTTCTACTTTTTTCAGGGTTTCTCGGCCTATTCTGGGTCCTACAGTGTGATTTTCTTATTTTCGACGTTTTTCATGTTTTTTTCATAATTCTGGGACCTACAGTGTGATTTTCTCATTTTCCACCTTTTTCAGGTATTCTCTCCATATTCTGGGTCCGTCAGTGTGAATTTTTAATTTTCTACGTTTTTCAGGTTTTTTCCTAATATTCTGGGTAACTACAGTGTGATTTTCTAATTTCCACGTTTTTCAGGTTTTCTTGCCATATTGCAATTCCTTCAGAGTGAATTTTTGATTTTCCACGTTTTTTAGTATTTCTCACCATATTCTGGGTATTACAGTTTGAATTTTTAATTTTTCTCTTTTTTCTTGTTATCTTTCCATATTCTGGGTCCGACAGGTTGAATTTTTTATTTTCACAATTTTCATTGTTTCAGGGCATATTCTGGGTCCTGCAGTGTGATTTTCTCATTTTCCACGTTTTTCAAGTTTTTTCGTAATTCTGGGTCCTACAGTGTGATTTTCTCATTTTCCACGATTTTTCAAGTTTTTTCGTAATTCTGGGGTCCTACAGTGTGATTTTCTCATTTTCCAACTTTTTCAGGTTTTTTCGCCATATTCCGGGTCCTTCAGTGTGAATTTTTAATTTTCAACTTTTTTCAGGTTTTCTCCTCATATTGCAGGTCCTTCAGTGTTAGTTTTTAATTTTCCTCGTTTTTCAGGTTTTCTTGACAAATTCCGGGTCCTTCAGTGTGAATTTTTAATTTTCCACGTTTCTCAGGGTTTCTCGCCACATTCTGGGTCCAATAATGTGAATTTTATTTTTCTCGCTTTTCAGGGTTTCTTGGCATATTGTGGGTCCTGTAGTATGATTTTCTCATATTCCACGTTTTTCAAGTTTTTTCGTAATTCTGGGTCCTACAGTGTGATTTTCTCATTTTCCACCTTTTTCAGGTTTTCTCCCTTGTTTGGGGTACTTCAGTGTGAATTTTTAATTTTCTACTTTTTTCAGGTTTTCGCGCCATATTTGGGGTCCTACAGTGTGTATTTTTAATTTTCAATGTTTTTCTGGGTTTCTCCGCATATTCTGGGTCCTACAGTATGATTTTCTCATTTTCAATGTGTTTCATATTTTTTCTTAATTCTGGGTACTACAGTGTGATTTTCTCATTTTCCACATTTTTCAGGTTTTCTTGCCATATTCTGTTCCCTTCAGTGTGAGTTTTTAATTTTCTACTTTTTTCAGGGTTTCTTGCCATATTCCGGGTCCTTCAATGTGAGTTTTTCGTTTTCTACTTTTTTCAGGTTTTTTTTTTTTTTTTTTTTTTTTTTGCCAATTCTGGGTCCTAAAGCGTGTATTTTTAATTTTCCACGTTTTTCAGGATTTCTAGGCATATTCTGGGTCCTACAGTGTGATTTTCTCATTTTCCCCTTTTTTCAATTTTTTTTTTTTTGTAATTCTGGGTCCTTCAGTGTGAGTTTTTAATTTTCTAATTTTTTTCAGTGTTTCTACCATATTCTGAGTCCTACAGCGTGTATTTTTAATTTTCCATGTTTTTCAGGTTTTCTCGCCATATTCTGTGTCCTTCAGTGTGAGTTTTTAATTGTCTTCGTTTTTCAGGTTTTCTAGCCTTATTCAGGGTCCTTCAGAGTAAATTTGTAATTTTCAGTTTTTTCAGGTTTTTTCGTCATATTCTGGGTCTTACAGTGTGATTTTCTCATTTCCACGTTTTTCAGGTTTTCTCGCCATATTCGGGGTCCTTCCGTGTGAATTTTTATTTTTCTACTTTTTTCAGTGTTTCTCGCCATATTCTGGGTCCTACAGTGTGATTTTCTCATTTATGACGTTTTTCATTTTTTTTTTTTCGCAGTTCTGGGTCCTACAGTGTGATTATTCTCAGTTTCAACCTTTTTCAGGTTTTATTGACATATTAGGGATTTTTAAGTGTGAATTTTTAATTTTCTACATTTTTCAGGTTTTCTCACCATATTCCGGGTCCTTCAGTGTGAATTTTTAATTTTCCACGTTTTTCAGGTTTTTTCGTCATATTCTGGGTCCTACAGTGTGATTTTCTCATTTCCACGTTTTTCAGGTTTTCTTTCCATATTCCAGGTCCTTCAGTGTGAATTTTTAATTTATCACGATTTTCAGTATTTCTCGCCATATTCTGGGTAATACAGTGTGAATTTTTACTTTTCCACTTTTTCATGGATTCCTGGCATATTCTGTGTCTGACAGTGTAAATTTTTAATTTTCACGTTTTAGGTTTTCTAGGCATTATTTGGGTCCTACAGTGTGATTTTCTCATTTTCCACATTTTTCAGAATTTCTCGTCATATTTGGGGTCCTTCAGTGTGAGTTTTTAATTTTCTACTTTTTTCATGTTTTCTCGCCATATTCGGGGTCCTTCAGTGTGAGTTTGTAATTTTCTACTTTTTTCAGGGTTTCTCGCCATATTCTGGGCCCTATAGAGTGTATTTTTAATTTTCCAGGTTTTTCAGGGTTTCTCTGTATATTCTGGGTCTACAGTGTGATTTTCTCATTTTCGACTTTTTTCAAGTTTTTTCTCAATTCTGGGTACTACAGTGTGATTATTCTCATTTTCTACCTTTTTCAGGTTTTCTGGCCATATTCCGGTTCCTTCAGTGTGAGTTTTTAATAATCTATTTTTTTCAGGTTTTCTCGCCATAATCTGGGTCCTTCAGTGTGAATTTTTATTTTTCCACGTTTTTCAGGTTTTTTCGTCATATTCCGGGTCCTACAGTGTGATTTTCTCATTTCCATGTTTTTCAGGTTTTCTTGTCATATTCCAGGTCCTTCAGTGTGATTTTTTAATTTTCCACATTTTTCAGTATTGCTAGCCATATTCTGGGTAATACAGTGTGAATTTTTAATTTTCCACTTCTTTCTGGTTTTCTTGACATATTCTGGGTCCGACAGGGTGAATTTTTAATTTTCACATTTTTCAGGGTTTCTCAGTATATTCTGGGTCCTGCAGTGTGATTTTCTCATTTTCCACGTTTTTCAAGTTTTTCGTAATTCTGCGTCCTACAGTGTGATTTTCTCATTTTCCACCTTTTTCAGGTTTTCTCACCATATTTGAGGTCCTTCAGTGTGGGTTTTTAATTTTCTACTTTTTTCAGGGATTCTTGCCATATTCTGATTCCTACAGCGTGTATTTTTAACTTTCCATTTTTTTCAGGGTTTCTCGGCATATTCTGGGTCTACACTGTCATTTTCTCATTTATGTCGTTGTTGATGTTAATTCGCAATTCTGGGTCCTCAGTGTGATTATTATCATTTTAACCTTTTTCAGGTTTTCTCGCCTAATTCGGGGTCCTTCAGTGTTTATTTTTAATTTTCCACGTTTTTCAGTATTTCTCGCCATATACAAGGTAATACAGTGTGAATATTTAATTTTCCACTTTTTTAAGTTTTCTTGCCATATTCTGTGTCTGACAGTGTGAATTTGTAATTTTCACTTTTTTCAGGGTTTCTCGCCATATTCTGGGTCCTACAGAGTGTATTTTTAATTTTCCACGTTTCTCAGCGTTTCTTCCCAAATTCTGGGTCCTCCAGTGTGATTTTCTCATTACGAGGTTTTTCAAGTTTTTTCTCAATTCTGGGTCCTACAGTGTGATTATTCTCAATTTCAACCTTTTTTAGGATTTCTCGCCATATTCCGGGTCCTTCAGTGTGAGTTTTTAATTTTCCTCCTTTTTCAGTTTTTCTCGCCATATTCCGGGTCCTTCAGTGTGAATTTTTAATTTTCACGTTTTTCAGGGTTTCTCGGCATATTCTAGGTCATGCAGTGTGATTTTCTCATTTTCCACCTTTTTCAGATGTTCTCGCCATATTTGGAGTCCTTCAGTTTGAGTTTATAATTTTTCTACTTTTTTCAGGGTTAATCGCCATATTCTGGATCCTACAGAGTGTATTTTTAATTTTCCACTTTTCTCAAGGTTTCTTGCCATATTCTGGGTCCTACAGTGTGATTTTCTCATTTATGACGTTTTTCAAGTTTTTTCACAATTCTGGGTCCTACAGTATGATTATTCTCATTTTCAAACTTTTTCAGGTTTTCTTGCCATATTCTGGTCCTTCAGTGTGAGTTGTAAATTTTCCTCGTTTTTCAGGTTTTTTCGCCATATTCCGAGTCCTTCAGTGTGAATTTTTAATTTTCACGTTATTCAGGGTTTCTCGGCATATTCTGGGTCCTGCAATGTGATTTTCTCATTTTCCACCTTTTTCAGGTGTTCTCGCCATATTTGGGTTCCTTCAGTGTGAGTTTGTAATATTCTACTTTTTTCAGGTTTTTTTGTCATATTCTGGGTCCTACAGTGTGATTTTCTCATTTCCACGTTTTTCAGGTTTTCTTGCCATATTCCTGGTCCTTCACTGTGTAGTTTTAACTTTCCCCGTTTTTCAGTATTTCTCATCATATTGTAGGTAATACAGTGTGAATTTTTAATTTTCCACCTTTTTCATGTTTTCTCGCCATATTCTGTATCCAACATGGTGAATTTTTAATTTTCACGTTTTACACGGTTTCTTGGCATATTCTGGGTCCTGCAGTGTGATTCTCACATTTTCCACCTTTTTCAAGTTTTTTCGCAATTCTGGGTCCTACAGTGTGATGACTCTAATTTTCCACCTTTTTCAGGTGTTCTCACCATATTCGGGGTCCTTCAGTGTGAGTATTTAATTATCTACTTTTTTCAGGGTTTCTTGCCATATTCTGGGTCCTACAGAGTGTATTTTTAATTTTCCACATTTTTCAGGGTATCTCGCCATATTCTGCTTCCTACAGTGTGATTTTCTTTTTTACAACGTGTTTCAAGTTTTTTCTCAATTCTGTGTTCTATAGTGTGATTATTCTCATTTTCAACGTTTTTCAGATTTTCTTGCCATATTCTGGGTCCTTCAGTGTGAGTTTTTAATTTTCCTCGTTTTTCAGGTTTTCTTGCCATATTCCGGGTCCTTCAGTGTGAATTTTTAATTTTCACGTTTTACAGTGTTTCTCGGCATATTCTGGGTCCTGCAGTGTGATTTTCTCATTTTCCACGTTTTTCAAGTTTATTCGTAATTCTGAGTCCTACAGTGTGATATTTTTCATTTTCCACCTTTTTCAGGTGTTATCGCCATATTTGGGTTCCTTCAGTGTGAATTTGTAATTTTCTACTTTTTTCAGCTTTTTCGCCATATTCTAGGTCCTTCAGCGTGAATTATTAATTTTGCACGGTTTTTTTTTAGGTTTTTTTCGTCATATTCTGGGTCCTACAGTATGATTTTCTCATTTCCACGTATTTCAGGTTTTCTTGCAATATTCCTGGTCCTTCAGTGTGAATTTTTAATTTTCCATGTTTTTCAGGATTTCTGGCCATATTCTGCGTCCTTCCACGTTTTTCAGTGTTTCTGGACATATTCCAGGTCCTTCTCAGTAACATTTTATTTTTCCAGGTTTTTCAGTTTTTGTCGCCATATTCCAGGTCCTTCAGTGTGAGTTTTTAATTTTCTACTTTTTTTCAGGGTTTCTTGCCATATTCTGGGTCCTACAGTGTGATTTTCTCATTTTCGACTTTTTTAAGTTTTTTCTCATTTCTGGGTCCTACAGTGTGATTTTCTCATTTTACAATTTTTTCATGTTTTCTCGGCATATTCTGGGTCCTAAAGTGTGAATTTTTAATTTTCCACGTTTTTCAGTGTTTCTCGCCATATTCTGGGTCCTACAGTGTGAATTTTCAATTTTCTTCCTGTTTCAGGTTTTGTAGCCATATTCGAGGTACTTCAGTGTGAATTTGTAATTTTCTAATTTTTCGGGGTTTCTTGCCATATTCTGTGACCTACACTGTGAATTTTAAATTTTCCACTATTTTCATGATTTATCACCATATTGTTTTTCAGGGTTTTGGAGCATATTCTGGGTCCTGCAGTGTGATTTTCTCATTTTCCACGTTTTTCAAGTTTTTTGTAATTCTGGGTCCTACCATGTGATTTTCTCATTTTCCAACTTTTTCAGGTTTTCTCGATATATTCAGGGTCCTTTAGTGTGAGTTTTTAATTTTCTACTTTTTTCAGGTTTTCTCCCCCTATTCTGTGTCCTACAGTATAATATTCCCATTTTCCACCTTTTTCAGGTTTTTTCGCCTTGTTCCCGGTTCTTCAGTGTGTGTTTTTAATTTTCTACTTTTTTCAGGTTTTCTCGCCATATTCTGGGTACTATAGTGTGATTTTCTCATTTTCCATATTTTACAGGTTTTCTAGGCATATTCTGGGTCCTTTAGTGTGAGTTTTTAATTTTCCACTTGTTTCAGTGTTTCTTGGCATATTCTGGGTCCTATAGTGTGATTTTATCATTTTCCATCTTTTTCAGTGTTTATTGCCATATCCAAGGACCTTCAGTGGGAATTTTTAATTTTCCATTTTTTCAGGTTTTCTCACCATATTCCAGGTCTTTCAGTGTGAATTTTAAATTTTCCACATTTTTCAGGTTTTCTCACAATATTCCTTGTCCTACAGTGTTAATTTTTACTTTTCCATGTTTTTTAGTTTTTTTTTTTTTTTTGTCATATTCTGGGTTCTTCAGTGTGATTTTTTTATTTTCCTCGTTTTTCAAGTTTTCTCTCCATATTCCGGGTTCTTCATTGTGAGTTTTTAATTTTCCACGTTTTTCAGACTTTCTCAGCATATTATCAGTCCTACAGTGTTTATTTATTTATTTTTTTAAAGATTTATTTATTGTTATATGTAAGAACACTGTAGCTGTCCTCAGATACTCCAGAAGAGGGCGCCAGATCTTGTTACGGATGGTTGTGAGCCACCATGTGGTTGTTGGGATTTGAACTCTGGACCTTCGGAAGAGCAGTCGGGTGCTCTTACCCACTGAGCCATCTCACCAGCCCCAGTGTGAATTTTTAATTGTCCTCGTTTTTCAAGGATTCTTGCCATATTCTGGTCCTACAGTGTGAATTTTTAATTTTCCATGTTTTTCAGTGTTTCTTGCCATATTCTGGGTCCCACAGTGGGAATTTTCAATTTTCTAACTTTTCAGGTTTGCTCGACATATTCTGGGTCCTACTGAGTAAAATTTTAATTATCCACCTTTTTCAAGGTGTCTTGCCATATTCTGGTCCTACCCTGTTGTAGGCACATGGATGGAACTAGAAAATATTTTCTTGAGTGAGGTAACCCAAATCCAAAAGGCCTTGCATGGTATGTACTCACCGATAAGTGGATTTTAGCCCAAAACCTCAGAATACCCATGCGACAACTAAAAGTCAAATGAAGTTTTACAAGAAGGGAGACCAAAGTGTCGGCTCTTCAAACCTACTTAGAAGAGGTAACAAAATAATCATGGCAGGCAGAGGAAGGGGGTATCAGGGTGGGAGAGAGAAAGGGAGGGGAAGAAAGAAGGAAGGACAGGGTCAGGTATGGGAAGAGACAGGAGAGACGTCTAGAGGGCCAGGAGAATGAATAGGAATAAGTAGCAGCGGGGTTTGAGGAACTAGGAGATGCAGTAGAAATTCCCAGATGCCAGGAATTCAAGAGGTTCCCAGAACTCAATTTGATAACAACAGCTGAAATACAGGGGAGATGGAGCCTGAAGGGACTACATCCAGGAGATGGACATGGGACTCAGTTGAGGGATGGGGACACCCACCCATTTAAAAAAAATACCGAAAATTGTCTCTGTCTAAAGGAAATTTAGGGAAAAAATGGAGCAGAGACTGAAGGAAAGGCCATCCAGAGACTATAGCACTGTATTCTACCCACAGACACAAAACCCCAACACTACTGCTGATGCCAAGATGTGCTTACAGACAGGAGCCTTGTATGTCTGTGTATCCTCTGAGAGCCTCTGTCAGCAACTGACTAAGACAGATGGAGAAACTCACAGAAACTATTGGACTGAGTGTGGGGACCCCAATGGAAAAATTAGGGGAAGGGCTGAATGAGCTGAAGAGGATGGCAACACCACAGGACGAACAACAGTATCAATTAACCAGACCCCTCAGAGCTCCCAGGGAGTAATCTACCAACTAAAGGAGTATACATGGGCAGGTTCATGACTAAAAATACTTATGTAGCAGAGAACTACCTTGTCTGGAGTCAGTGGGAGGGGTGGCACTTGGTCCTGTTGAGGCTTGATACCCCAGAGAAGGGGGATACTAGAGGAATTAGGTGGGAGTGGCTGGGTGGGGAGGGGGAAATTTGGGCCTCAGGGAGGGGAGAGCAGGAGGGGGATAACACTTGAAATATAAACAAGTGAAATGATTAATACATTTTAAAGGGTGGAGGGGTTGAGATCATCCTTGGTTGTGTATTGGATGTGAAGCCTGCCTGGGAAAATGGGAGGAGAAGTGGAGAGATAAAGAAAGAGCAAGGGGCAGAGAAATCAAGTCCATCTTGAGCTGTGTGCCAAGATGCTGTCTAGAAGACAATTGATTAAGAAAATAGAACAGAGTCTTTTGGCTCCAGCTTAGACTCTATTGCTGCCTTTGACCTCCTCTCCCTTCCTCCTCCAGGTTGATGATTCTGTGGTTTAAAGCCAGCTGATAGTCTAGCCAGAACACAAACACCTGGAGCAGTACTCGTAGGGGTAATTCTTCACAATCCATGCCAATAGCCACTCTGCACTCTTCAGTGCAACAGAAGGAAGGAGGATGGGAGTAAGGAGGAGACGGTGGAAGGAAATAGAAAAAGATGGAAGGACAAAGGAAAGAAAGGAGAGTCACTAACAAGACATACGTTATCAAAGACACAGTGAGTGACCAGTCCATTTCCCAGAATATAGCGAACTAAAACTAGCTTTACCAAAACAATTATTTGGTGTCAATTTATTGATTTCCTTAGTTGTTTACTAAAGTGTTGCTTGCACTCTGTTTGCAGAGCCCAGCTTCACTTGCTACCTGAACCAGAGAGGCCTAAAGAGCCAGGTGAGGCAGTGGCCCATTGCCCTTCCCAGCCTGCTGACTGATGCCAGCACTTAAACACTAGCTTGTCCACCCCACCTTATGGTTTTAAAGTATAAAATGAAATTACAAAGACTTGCAGGAGCTGTCTTGGCTTCGGTCCACCTTTGACATCTCTCTTCCACTCTCAGTTGTTTCCGTGTGCTTATTCCAGGAAGGTTCTCCCAACAATCGCTGTTCTTGGACTCAAAGAATCTGTTTTTTTTTTTTTTTCTTTCAGAGTGCTCCCTAAATCACAGACCAATTTGCCGGAGCCCAAATCATAGTCCAACAGCAGTCTTTTTCCCAACTTGAAAGAATGTTAGAAGTCACAGAACTGGTTCTTATTCTTAAATAGAAATTCAAACCGAAGATCACCCATTAATTAACCGGGTTAATTCACTAAAATTATTATTCTCCCTGGACCCTCCCAGGTCCCCAATCATTATTCCAGTCCACAGTCACCGTCAAACAAGCAACCTCTCTTCTTTTGGCCTTCCTGCTCATCCATCTTCTAGTCTGTTTTCTGCCTCCCTCTCTAGTCGAGGGAAGTAAAAGACTTTTGCACTGATAGGAGCTGATCCATCACAGCTTGTTTTATTAAAAAAAAAAAATAAACCCTCTCCCGGGTTTTATCAGCCATGTAGACCAGAATAGACTAAATTTGCCTTTGTGAGGTTGTTACTAAAACCATGAAATGACATGGATATCATTCACTCCTGTATGAGCAGTCCTTCGGAGGCTAGGTTAAGGAGATTTCAAAGTCAGCCTGGGAACCAGCCAGAGGGCCGGGTTGTGGGGGCAGTGGACAAAAGAGCTAAATGTATTTAGTCGTTCGCTTATTAATGACCTCTTCTTTCAGCTAACACCTACTTTTGCCTCTTCTAAAAGTAGCTAACAGTTACTTTTGCCTATTAGCTAAGTGCATGAAAGTGATGCTGAGAGAGAAGTTGGGGCAGCCCCCTACTGAAAAAGGAAAGAGCTCAGCTGATTCTGTAAGGCTGGATAGAAGAAATCAGGGCCTTCTCTGCATCCCACACGTACAGTCGCAGGACTGAATGCCACCTTGGAAGCCTGGCCACTGTTCAGGACCTTGAAGATTTCGCCTGGAGCCTGGAAGTGTAGACACCAGAGCACCAGAGGTATCAGGGTTTGAATCAAGCCTCCCACCCCGGAGATATGCCCAAAGCGACTCCTTAGAGGAGTCCCTCTCTTCTTTCATGGTATCTGGCAGTTTACCCAGTGGTGAAAATTCGGCAGAATCTGAGGCTTGTTCGGTTAAGTCAACACTGCGCCTTCCAGCTCACAGAACCCTAGAAGGACTCATTCCTCCTACTCCCATCTATTCATTCTCTGCACAGAAATCCACCTTGTGATTTCAAAACACTGAGCTGGGAGACCCAGGCTCAGTCAGAACTCTACAGAGGCCAGAGGGCTGACTGTGGTTCTTGGAGTATGTTTCCTATCCGAAGTGCAAGGACTTCTTAAATGTAAAAATCCTTTGCCTTTTTATGGAGATTATGGAAAAAAGGGAAGTTCCAAGGCAGATTCGCAAAGCTTAGACCCTAGCCAGGTTTGGCAGCACCTCTCCTTTCTTAGATCTGCTCACCAGGGAACCTGAAAAATGCTATTCCAGCAAATCTGAAGAGGTCACAGGCTCTTAACTACTTTTTGGGTCCTGTGGGTTGGACCCAAGCAAACTAGTGATGATTAAAGGCCAGTGATCTGGAACCAGATTTGCACTTTAGGGCTACTGGCAAATTTCAAAGCGGTTTTTATTTGCCAGCCACATGTCTTGCAGCTAGACTCACAATCCTGTTTTAGCTATTTGTGTTTCTTCTCATGTAGCTCAGAGTCTGTCAAATACACTAAAGACCTGACTAGAAGCTGGTGCATCTCAGAGGCCTGCTCCAGTTCTCCCTGATTTGCCAATGCAGCTGGATTGATTTTTTTTAATTCCAACATTTTCCAATATTTGTATCCTTCAGGCTAATTTGAATAATGCCAGCAATTCTTGGTGGACATTTTGAGTTATGAGCTGATGCTGTAGCTCATCTAATTGCTTGCCTAAGCCTGGGTTCCAACCTGAACACCAGATTAATACACATGCCTATCTTCCAGCACACAAGAAGTGAAGGCATGAAGATTAGAAATGCAGCTATCCTTGACTTTGTCAGGAGCAGCCTAAGGTAAAGGAACAAGACTCTGCCTAAAACAGAAAACAAGGTCCAAAGAAACCAACGAAAAATACCACTTTGGGTACTTACAAATTTCCATTTTCATTTGTTTAGTCATACCTTCTAAGGAGCCAAGGTTGACTTTTAATCCTCAGGGTTTGATTGGCAAAAGAAGAGGACTGGTCCAAGATTTGAACCTAGGCAGATCCTCTCAGACACTAAGCGAGAATCCTCTAGGGGTAGGACCAACAAGCCTTATAGAGAAGCTCCAGCTAGTCTTTCTAAGAGGGATATCTTGGAATCCTCTGGTTGGATTCAGTAAACACCAAAAGAATTGAGTTTCAGATCTACCTGAAAAGGGTAATCCAAGACTACCCAGTGCCCCAATGCTCGAGAATGTCAAAACTAGTGTAGAGTCTGTAATACTTGCACCCACTGCAATTTAGTACACCCAGTGCTGCTTCAAGCAGAGCAAAAGACCCACCAAATGCTCCCTACCTCCAGTTCCAATGTCAGAGATACAGAAAGCAGAACCCCAACCATGGGGCCCTCTTGGGAAGTGCCAGCATTGTCTCCAGTCGAGACCCAACTAAAATAACATCTCCTCCAACTTGGGGCTCAAACCAAGGACCCTGAGATTAATAATATCTTGCTCTAACGACTGTGATAGAAAGGGAACTGTTCTTTAGCTTAGAAGTTTACTAATTGTGACCACCACTGGGTAAGCATCCCCAGAGCAAATCCTTGGTGAGCATCTGCTCCGTTGGCATATCATAGAAATACAATGCAGACAGGCAAAGCCATGGCTGGCACTGGAGGAGCATGGTGAAACCTGTTTCCATCTCTGTAACAGGTCTTTGCGCATCTGATCAGTATTTGCTTACTAAACTGTATATTGGCCTCAACCGACGTCTGTGTTGTCCTCTGTTTCCCCCAAACTGAACATAATCTAAATGTAAGAAATGTCTCCTGTGAGTCTGGCACCCTGATTTTGTTGATAACAGATATAGCCTGTCAAGTCTAAGCCTAGGTGGCACAGGATCTGGGAGCTGACTTAGGGTGGCCATAGGGGCCAACAGGTGAGTCAAGGGAATCCAACTAGAGCTCAAATGACTAACGTAGATGTCAGTAGGGTTAAGTTGGGGATCCTAGTGAGGGTCCAACCAATCCAGGGGTATGGATCTGAGACAAAGGAGGCTCAGGCAATGTCCTATCCACCCCCACCCTCGGGGCTTCTCCTAGGTGCTTTTCTGTCAGAGTGCCAGGAATCTGGTTCTTACCTATGCATCTCGAATGGGACCTATCACACTGCACACAGAATACCAGATGCTTCCATTGAAGCATCAAGAACACAGAGCAATGGCTGTCTGTCTTCAGGTGTATCCTATCTCTAGTCCTATTTCCAAATTAAGGGCTTGGCTGAGCTGCATCATTATGTAATTGCAAACCTTCCTAATCGTGGAAGGAAGAGGCACAAAAGAACCAGCATAGGAAGGAACCAATCATCACCTCCCAGCAACCCCAACTTAAAGGGGTTCACGTGTGACTTTCCCAAGGTTGGACCAATCACCACTGCCATGCCACACTGTAGCCTCTTGTAGTTTTAACTGTTCACTTACTGTATGCTTTTATAAGAAGAAAGACTTGGTTTCTCTTTTCCATTTCTAAGATTACCAGACCTTTTTCGGATTAGAGTATATGCTCATGACTATCCTTTAGATACAGTAAATATAACTGTTGCTCATAGAACTTACTTGTTTTCTTGATATTTTTAAGGGTAAATGGCAGAGTTTGTTTAAAAATATTTTGCAGTTATTTATTTGTGTTAGTGATGAAGCTCTGATTTTTCAAACCTGTCAAGAGGTACGATGACCTCCCCTCTCTCTCTCTCAAAAGCCCTCTTTCCTCTCTCTCATTGATGTATTTTATTTTTAGGGTAAGGGTGTTTTGCATGGGTATACTGTGCCCACAGAAGCCAGAACAGAGTATCAGATCCACTGGAACTGCAGATGGGCCACCATATAGTTGCTGGTAGTTGAGCCCAGGTTCCCTGGAAGAGGAGACAATGCTGTTAATTGTTGAGCCCTTTCAGTGGCCCCACCCATCTTTAAATTTTTAGAACTATATGTGAGGCTGTGTTTATATACATCATATGCAGACCATAAGAGGGATTTAGATTCTCCAGAATCTGACACCCACTTCTGGAGTGTCTGAAGACAGCTACAGTGTACTTATATCTAATAAATACATAAATAAATAAATAAACATTTTTTAAAAAGGGTAAAAAAAGAAAGACCAGGCAGGACTGCCATTTGCATGTTCATAGGGGAAACCTGGAGAGAGAGCAGTCTATCCTCAGCAGGTTGCTTCCCTCTGGATGGTAGCTCAGAGTGTAATCCCAGCAAGACAGGCAAATCACAGATTTCAAGGACTGCCTGGTTCAGGACAGCCAATGCTATGAAGAAAAAGGAGCTATGTAGTGAAAACAAAGTAAGGAAACACTAACCAGGAAAAAGAATAGACAGTGTAGCTTGTGATAGGGTACCAACAAGAGAAAGCCTTCTGTTACCACTTACAAACACAAGAAGCCTTGTATCATTCCGCCCAGGTTATTACCACTGGTTATGACCACAAGACTTGGGCTCTTATGTCTATAGGAAGCACCTGTCTGTGCCTTTAAGTACCATTGAAAGTTCAGGGCTATAATTCATCTGTAACAAGCAACAGTGGTAAGAACCTGCAGCCTTTGAAAACAACTAGTTTTTTAAAAAAGCAGTGGACACAACTGAGCTGTAGAGCTCCTCAAGTTCAGCCCTATTACTTGGTAGGGAAACAGCCTCAGTGTCCAGAGCTGAGGTCTCACAGGCAAACTGCTGCAATTTTTGAGTACCATCTAGAGAGAGAAAAGATATGATGTGGTTGCTTAATTTATGTATTTTATTATTTCTATTTGTTGTTTTGTTTTGTTTTATTTGGTTTTAGATAAGGCCTCAGTCTGTAGCTCTGGCTGACCCAGGACTGACGACATGTGTTAATTAGGGTTTCACAGCTGAGAACAGACACCATGAGCAAGGTAAGACTTAGAAAACCCAACATTCATTGGTGGCACAAGCTCTTAATGAGAACACTCGGGAGGCAGAGGCAGTCAGTTTCTGAGTTCGAGGCCAGCCTGGTGAAAGAAAGACCGACAGACAGATCAGTAAAATAAAAGCCAGAACCTTCTCTGCTTTTGTTTTCTTTTGCCTCGAGGTAGGGTTTCTCTTGTGTAGCCCAGGCAGTCTGTTCTGGAACTATCAGTGTAGGCTTGGGTAGCCTCAAACTCACAGAGGTCCTCTCTGCCTGGCTGCCCATGCCACCCACACAGCCTGGCAGAATCCAGAATCTCTTTTTCCCTCTTATGTATATGTTTGTTTGTTTGTTTGCTTGCTTGCTTGCTTGCTTGCTTGTTTGTTGTTATTATTACTATTTGTTTTCAATGTAAGTGTGTGTGTGTGTGTGTGTGTGTGTGTTTGTGTGCTCTATCTTCTGCCTATATGATTACATGCCAGAAGAGGGCACCATAACCTAGGACAAGTCACCATGCAACTCCTGAGAATCAATTAAAAAAAAACGGAAATTCTAATCACATAGAAGGTAGATATCAGCCAGGCTGTCAGAGTGCTTTTCAAGGCTTACTGTAAATAATAAAAATTGTGTGTCTTTTACCAAACAACAGAAGGGAAGAGAGGTGGAGTGCCTGCATGTCTGTTGTCTGCATGTCTACTTCCTTGTTCTGTCACTCGGTTGAACATTGGCACATTGACCTCACCATGCTGAAAGGCGACATGTGGATGGCGGCCATCTTGTCTGCTGACTGACCACACTTCTCAAGATGGAGGTGGCTGGCCGTCACGAGACCTATTGTTCCAGGTTGCTTCTGTTTCTTCCCCTTCTTTCTCAGCTACTAGTGGAATAGAACTTAACTGAATCCAGTGCAGAAGGGTGAGGAGTCACTGAAAAGCCACCAGCAGCCATGGCCACATGTTTTTCTCTTGCTTTTTGTCTATTAATTCTTTATTATTTTTAGGAGGGAGGGCCGTTCAAGATAGTGTTTCTTTGTGTAGCCCTGGGTGTCTTGAAACTCACTCTGTAGACCAGGATGGCCTGGAATGCAGAAATCTGCCTGCCTCTTCCTGCCAAGTGCTGGGATTAAAGGGGTGCTCCACCACACCCGGCTTCCTTGTTTATATCTAAGAATCCGTGGGAAATATGATTTCTTTAATCTGTGTACCCTAGACTAACACACACATGCACACAAACAGGGAGTGAGAGAGAAAGATAAGGAGGAATGACATGAATTTTAGGAGAAAGAGATATTAATGGATTAATATTACTTCTATTCATACATATATACATACATACACAGAATTAGAGTAGAGCTGAGGCAATTGTGGAACACACCTTTAGCATCAGGCAGATTTCTGCATTCAAGGTCACCCTGGCTTACAGAGGGAGTTCCAAGTCAGTCAGGGCTGTACAGAGAAACCCGTTCTGAGAAAAAAATAATAATTGAAAGAAAGAAAGAAAGAAAGAAAGAAAGAAAGAAAGAAAGAAAGAAAGAAAGAGGATAAAAAGTATTTAAAAATTAAAAAAAAAATTACCAGATTACCATCAAGCACACACAGCAATGGCTGTCTTCAGGTGTCTTCAGTGTGATTTTCTCATTACCACGTTTTTCAGGTTTTCTTGCCATATTCCAGGTTTTTGAGGGTGAATTTTTAATTTTCAACGATTTTCAGTACTTCTTGCCATATTCTGGGTAATACAGCGTGTATTTTTAATTTTTAAAATTCCACTGCAGTATGATTTTCTCATTTTCAACGTTTTTAAAGTTTTTTCGTAATTCTGAGTCCTACAGTTTGATTTTCTCATTTTCCACCCTTTTCAGGTTTTCTTGCTATATTTGGGGTCCTTCAGTGTGAGTTTGTAATTTTCTACTTTTTTCAGAGTTTCTGGCCATATTCTGGGTCCTACAATG
Source organism: Mus caroli (assembly GCF_978045245.1). Classification (NCBI taxonomy): domain Eukaryota; kingdom Metazoa; phylum Chordata; class Mammalia; order Rodentia; family Muridae; genus Mus; species Mus caroli. The sequence goes on along the minus strand of NW_028227941.1, from coordinate 32,559 downwards.
TGTATTTTTAATTTTCCACGTTTTTCAGGTTTTTTTTGTCATATTCTGGGTCCTACAGTGTGATTTTCTCATTTCCACGTTTTTCAGGTTTTCTTGCCATATTCCAGGTTTTTCAGTGTGAATTTTAAATTTTCCACGATTTTCAGGGTTTCTCGGCATATTCTGGATCCTACAGTGTGATTTTCTCATTTTCGATATTTTTAAAGTTTTTTTGCAAATCTGGGTCCTACAGTGTGATTATACTCATTTTCCACCTTTTTCAGTTTTTCTCGCCATATTCTGGGTCCTACAATGTGAGTTTTGAATTTTCCTCGTTTTTCAGGTTTTCTCACCATACTCCAGGTCCTTCAGTGTGAATTTTTAATTTTCCACGTTTTTCAAGTTTTTTTCGTAATTCTGGGACCTACAGTTTGATTTTCTCATTTTCCACCTTTTTCAGGTTTTCTTGCCATATTTGGGGTCCTTCAGTGTGAGTTTGTAATTTTCTACCTTTTTCAGGGTTTCTGGCGATATTCTGGTTCCTACAGCGTGTATTTTTAATTTTCCCCGTATTTCAGGGTTTCTTGGCATATTCCGGGTCCTACAGTGTGATTTTCTCATTTTCCACCTTTTTCAGGTTTTCTCCCCATATTCTGGTTCCTTCAGTGTGAGTTTTTAATTTTACTCCTTTTTCAGGTTTTCTCGCCATATTCCGGGTCCTTCAGTGTAATTTTTTAATTTTCCACGTTTTTCAGGTTTTTTGTCATATTCTGGGTCCTAAAGTGTGATTTTCTCATTTCCACGATTTTCAGGTTTTCTTGCCATATTCCAGGTTTTTCAGTGTGAATTTTTAATTTTCCACGATTTTCAGTACTTCTTGCCATATTCTGGGTAATACAGCGTTTATTTTTAATTTTTCATTTTCCACTTTTTTCATGGTTTCTCGCCATATTCTGGGTCCAACAGAGTGTACTTTTAATTTTCCATGTTTTTCAGGGTTTCTCACCATATTCTGGGTTCTACAGTGTGATTTTCTCATTTTCCATTTTTTTTCATTTTTTTTTTCACATTACTGTGTCCTACAGTGTGATTTTATCATTTTCCAACTTTTCAGGTTTTCTCGCCAAATTCGGGGTCCTTCAGTTTGAATTTTTAATTTTCCACTTTTTTCAGGTTTTTTCATCATATTATGGGTATAACAGTGTGATTTTCTCATTTCCAGGTTTTTCAGGTTTTCTTGCCATATTCCAGGTCCTTCAGTGTGAATTTTTAATTTTCCACGATTTTCAGGGTTTCTCGGCATATTCTGGATCCTACAGTGTGATTTTCTCATTTTCGATATTTTTAAAGTTTTTTTTGCAAATCTGGGTCCTACAGTGTGATTATACTCATTTTCCACCTTTTTCAGGTTTTCTCGCCATATTCTGGGTCCTACAATGTGAGTTTTGAATTTTCCTCGTTTTTCAGGTTTTCTCACCATACTCCAGGTCCTTCAGTGTGAATTTTTAATTTTCCACGTTTTTCAAGTTTTTTTCGTAATTCTGGGACCTGAGGTTTGATTTTCTCATTTTCCACCTTTTTCAGGTTTTCTTGCCATATTTGGGGTCCTTCAGTGTGAGTTTGTAATTTTCTACCTTTTTCAGGGTTTCTGGCGATATTCTGGTTCCTACAGCGTGTATTTTAATTTTCCCCGTATTTCAGGGTTTCTTGGCATATTCCGGGTCCTACAGTGTGATTTTTCTCATTTTCCTCCTTTTTCAGGTTTTCTCCCCATATTCTGGTTCCTTCAGTGTGAGTTTTTAATTTTACTCCTTTTTCAGGTTTTCTCGCCATATTCCGGGTCCTTCAGTGTGATTTTTTAATTTTCCACGTTTTTCAGGTTTTTTGTCATATTCTGGGTCCTAAAGTGTGATTTTCTCATTTCCACGTTTTTCAGGTTTTCTTGCCATATTCCAGGTTTTTCAGTGTGAATTTTTAATTTTCCACGATTTTCAGTACTTCTTGCCATATTCTGGGTAATACAGCGTTTATTTTTAATTTTTCATTTTCCACTTTTTTCATGGTTTCTCGCCATATTGTGTTTCTGACAATATGAATTTATAATTTTGATGTTTTTCAGCGTTTCTTGGCATATTCTGGGTCCTGCAGTGCAATTTTCTCATTTTCCACGTTTTTTAGGTTTTCTTGCCATATTTGGGGTCCTTCAGTGTGAGTTTGTAATTTTCTAATTTTTTCAGAGTTTCTGGCCATATTCTGTGTCCTACAACGTGTATTTTTAATTTTCCACGTTTTTCAGGGTTTCTTGGAATATTCTGGGTCCTACAGTGTGATTTTCTCATTTCCACGTTTTTCAGGTTTTCTTGCCATTTTCCAGGTCCTTCAGTGTGATTTTTTAATTTTCCACGATTTTCAGTATTTCTTGCCATATTCTGGGTAATACAGCATGTATTTTTAATTTTCCACTTTTTTCATGGTTTCTCGCCATATTCTGTTTCTGACAGTATGAATTTATAATTTTCACGTTTTTCATGGTTTCTCGGCATATTCCGGGTCCTACAGTTTGATTTTCTCATTTTCCACCTTTTTCAGGTTTTCTCGCCATATTCTGGGTCCTTCAGTGTGAGTTTTTAATTTTCCACGTTTTTCAGGTTTTTTCTTCATATTCTGGGTCCTAAAGTGTGATTTTCTCATTTCCACGTTTTTCAGGTTTTCTTGCCATATTCCAGGTTTTTCAGTGTGAATTTTTAATTTTCCACGATTTTCAGTACTTCTTGCCATATTCTGGGTAATACAGCGTTTATTTTTAATTTTTCATTTTCCACTTTTTTCATGGTTTCTCGCCATATTGTGTTTCTGACAATATGAATTTATAATTGTGACGTTTTTCAGCGTTTCTTGGCATATTCTGGGTCCTGCAGTGCAATTTTCTCATTTTCCACGTTTTTTAGGTTTTCTTGCCATATTTGGGGTCCTTCAGTGTGAGTTTGTAATTTTCTAATTTTTTCAGAGTTTCTGGCCATATTCTGTGTCCTACAACGTGTATTTTTAATTTTCCACGTTTTTCAGGGTTTCTTGGAATATTCTGGGTCCTACAGTGTGATTTTCTCATTTCCACGTTTTTCAGGTTTTCTTGCCATTTTCCA
>NW_028227941.1:0-29337 GCF_978045245.1 Mus caroli | reverse complement strand
AAAAAAGCCTGAAAAAAGGTGGAAAATGAGAAAATCACACTCTAGGACCCAGAAGTAAGAAAAAACTTGAAAATCATGGAAAATGAGAAAATCACACTGCAGGACCAGGAATAATGCCGAGAAACCCTGTAAAACGTGAAAATTAAAAATTCACCCTGTCCGACACAGAATATGGCGAGGTAACATGAAAAAAGTGGAAAATTAAAAATTAAAATACACGCTGTATTACCCAGAATATGCAAGAAATACTGAAAATCGTGGAAAATTTAAAATTCACACTGAAGGACCTGGAATATGGCAAGAAAACCTGAAAAACGTGGAAATGAGGAAATCACACTTAGGACCCAGAATATGACGAAAAACCTGAAAAACGTGGAAAATTAAAAATTCACACTGAAGGACCCAGAATATGGGTAGAAAACCTGAAAAACGAGGAAAATTAAAAACTCACACTGAAGGATCCCGAATATGGCGAGAAAAACTGAAAAGGTGGAAAATGAGAATAATCACACTGTAGGACCAGAATTGCGAAAAAAAACATGAAAAACGTTGAAAATGAGAAAATCACACTGTAGGACTCATAATATGCCAAGAATCCGTGAAAAACTTGGAAAATTAAAAATACACGCTATAGGACCCAGAATATGGCAAGAAACCCTGAAAAAGTAGAAAATTACAAACTTACACTGAAGGACCCCAAATATGGCAAGGAAAACCTGAAAAAGGTGGAAAATGAGAAATCAAAATGTAGGACCCACATTTTTTTTAATTTTTAATATTTTTTATTACATATTTTCCTCAATTACATTTCCAATGCTATCCTAAAAGTCCCCATAGCGCCCCCCCACTTCCCTACCCACCCATTCCCATTCTTTTGGCCCTCGCATTCCCCTATATTGGGGCAAAAAAAGTTTTTTTTATAAAGTTTTTATAAAGTTTTATAAAGTTTGCAAGTCCAATGGGCCTCTCTTTCCAGTGATGGCCGACTAGGCCATCTTTCGATACATATGCAGCTAGAGACAAGAGCTCCGGGGTACTGGTTAGTTCATCATGTTGTTCAAATATAGGGTTGCAGATCCCTTTATCTCCCTGGGTACTTCTCTAGCTTCTCCATTGGGAGCCCTGTGATACATTCACTAGCTGGCTGTGAACACTCCACTCCTCTGTTTGCTAGGGCCCCGGCATCGTCTCACAAGAGACAGCTATATTTGGGTCCTTTCAGCAAAATCTTTCTAGTGTATGCAATGGTGTCAGCCTTTAGAAGCTGATTATGGGATGGATCCCTGATACGGCAGTCTCTAGATCCATCCTTTCATCACAGCTCCAAACTTTGTCTCTGTAACTCCTTCCATGGGTGTTTTGTTCCCAATTCTAATAAGGGGCACAGTGTCCACATTTTGGTCTTCATTCTTCTTGAGTTTCATGCGTTTAGCAAATTGTATCTTATATCTTGGGTATCCTAAGTTTTGGGCTAATATCCACTTATCAGTGAATACATATTGTGTGAGATCCTATGTGATTGTGTTACCTCACTCAAGATGATGCCCTCCAGGTCCATCCATTTGGCTAGGAATTTCATAAATCATTCTTTTTAATAGCTTGCAATCCCACCATCAATGGAGGAGTGTTCCTCTTTCTCCACATCCTCGCCAGCATCTGCTGTCACCTGAATTTTTGATCTTAGCCATTCTGACTGGTGTGAGGTGGAATCTCAGGGTTGTTTTGATTTGCATTTCCCTGATGATTAAGGAATGTTGAACATTTTCTCAGGTGCTTCTCTGACATTCGGTATTCTTCAGGTGAGAATTCTTTGTTCAGTTCTGAGCCCCATTTTTTAATGGGGTTATTTGACTTTCTGGAGTCCACCTTCTTGAGTTCTTTATATATATTGGATATTAGTCCCTTATCTGATTTAGGATAGGTAAAGATCCTTTCCCAATCTGTTGGTGGTTTTTTTGTCTTATTGATGGTGTCTATTGCCTTGCAGAAACTTTGCAGTTTCATGAGGTCCCACTTGTCAATTCTCGATCTTACAGCAAAAGCCATTGCTGTTCTATTCAGGAATTTTTCCCCTGTGCCCATATCTTCAAGGCTTTTCCCCACTTTCTCCTCTATAAGTTTCAGTGTCTCTGGTTTTATGTGAAGTTCCTTGATCCACTTAGACTTGACCTTAGTACAAGGCCCAGAATATGACGAGAAACCCTGAAAAACGTGAAAATTAAAAATTCACACAGTGGGACACAGAATATAGCGAGAAACCATGAAAAAAGTGATAATTAAAAATTCACACTGTATTACCCAGAATATGGCGAGAAAACCTGAAAAACGAGGAAAAATAAAAACTCACACTGAAAGACCCAGAATATGGCAAGAAACCCTGAAAAAGATGGAAAATGAGAAAATCACACTATAAGACCCAAAATATGCCTAGAAACCCTGAAAAACGTGGAAAATTAAAAATTCACACTAAAGAACCCGGAATATGGCAAGAAAAACTGAAAAAGGTGGAAAATGAGAAAATCACATGTAGGAGCCACAATTGCGAAAAAACTTGAAAAAGGTGGAAAATCACTCTGCAGGACCCATAATATGCTGAGAAACGCTGAAAAACGTGGAAAATTAAAAATTCACACTTAAGGACTCAGAAAATGGCAAGAAAACCTGAAAAATGAGGAAAATTAAAAACTCAAACTGATGGACCCAGAATATGGCAAGAAAACCTGAAAAACATGGAAAATTAAATATTCACACTGTAGGACACAGAATATGGCGAGAAACACTGAAATAGGGGGAAAATGAGAAAATCACACTGTAGTACCCAATATTACAAAAAAAACTTAAAAACGTGGTAAATTTAAAATTCACATTGTAGGACCCAGAATATGGCGAGAAACCCTGAAAAAAGTAGAAATTAAAAAACTCACACAGAAGGACCCTGAATATGGCGAGAAAAACTGAAAAAGGTGGAAAATGAGAAAATCACACTGTAGGACCCAGAATTGGGAAAAAACTTGGAAAATGTCGAAAATAAAAAAAAAATCACACTGTAGGACCCAGAAAATGCAGAGAAACCCTTGAAAAACGTGGAAAATTAAAAATACACGCCATAGGACCGAGAATATGGCGAGAAACCCTGAAAAAAGTAGAAAATTAAAAACTCACACTGAAGGACCCAGAATATGGCAAGTAAACCTGAAAAACGTGGAAATGAGAAAATCACACTGTAGGACCCCGAATAGGACGAAAATACCTGAAAAACGTGGAAAATTAAAATTTCACACTGAAGGACCCGGAATATGGCGAGCAAACCTGAAAAATGAGAAAAATTAAAATATCACACTGAAGGACCCTGAATATGGCGAGAAAAACTGAAAAAAGTTGAAAATTAAAGATTCACACCATAAGACCAGAATATGGCAAGAAACATTGAAAAACGTGGAAAATTAAAAATTCACACTGTAGGACACAGAATACGCTGAGAAAAAATGAAAAAGTTTGAAAATGAGAAAATCTCACTGTAGGACCTAAATATGACAAAAAAAAAAAACTTAAAAACGTTTAAAATTAAAAATTCACACTGTAGGACCCAGAATATGGCGAGAAACCTTGAAAAACGTGAAAAATTTAAAATTCACACTGTAGGAACCAGAATATGGCAAGAAACCCTGAGCGAAGTAGAAAATTAAAAAATCACACTGAAGGACCCGGAATATGGCCACAAACCGGAAAAAGGTGGAAAATGAGAAATTCACAGTGTAGGACACAGAAATGCGAAAAAACTTTAAAAAAAGTGGAAAATGAGAAAATCACACTGTAGGATCCAGAATATGCCCAGAAACCCTGAAAAACGAGGAAAAATAAAAATACACTTTATAGGAGCCAGAATAAGGCAAGAAAACCTGAAAGAAGTAGAAAATTAAAAACACTGAAGGACCCCGAATATGGCAAGAAAACTGGAAAAAGGTGGAAAATGAGAATAATCACACTGTAGGACACAGAATTGCTAAAAAACTTGAAAAACGTCGAAAATGAGAAAATCACAATGTAGGACCCACACTATGCTGAGAAACCCTGAAAAACGTGGAAAATTAAATATACATGCTGTGGGACCCAGAAAATGTCGAAAAACCCTGAAAAAATTAGAAAAGAAAAACTCACAATGAAAGACCCGGAATATGAAGAGAAAACCTGAGAAAGGTAAAAAATGAGAAAATCACACTGAAGGTACAAAATTGCGAAAAATATCTTAAAAAGTAGAAAATGAGAAAATCACACTGTAGGATCCAGAATATGCCAAGAAACTCTGAAAAACGTGGAAAATTAAAAATTCACACTGAAGTACCCAGAAAATGGCGAGAAAACCTGAAAAACGAGGAAAATTAAAAACTCAAACTGAAGGACCCAGAATATGGTGAGAAAAACTGAAAAAACATGGAAAATTAAATATTCACACTATAGGACCCAGAATATGGCGAGAAACACTTTAAAAGGAGGAAAATGAGAAAATCACACTGTAGTACCCAGAATTTTATGAAAAAAACTTAAAAACGTGGGAAGTTTAAAATTCACACTTTAGGACCCAGAATATGGTGAAAAACCCTGAAAAAAGTAGAAATTAAAAAACTCACAAAGAAGGACACCGAATATGTTGAGAAAACCTGAAAAAGATGGAAAATGAAAAAATCAAACTGTAGGACCAAGAATTGCGAAGAAACTTGAAAAACTTTGAAAATAAAAAAAAAAAAATCACACGGTAGGACCCAGAAAATGACAAGAAACCCTTGAAAAACGTGGAAAATTAAAAATACACGCCGTAGGACCCAGAATATGGCAAGAAACCCTGAAAAAAGAAAATTAAAAACTCACACTGAAGGACCCCGAGTATGGCGAGAAAACCTAACAAACGAGGAAAATTAAAAACGCACACTGTAGGACCCAGAATATGGCGAAACACCTGAAAAAGGTGTAAAATGAGAAAATCACACTGTAGGACCCAGAATTGCGAAAAAACTTAAAAAAAGTCGAAATGAGAAAATCACACTATATGACCCAGAATATGCCAAGAAACCCTGAAAAACGTGGAAAATTTAAAATACACGCTGTACGACACAAAATAAGTCCAGACACCTTGAAAAATTAGAAAATTAAAAAGTCACACTGAAGGACCCCAAATATGGCAAGAAAACCTGAAAGGGTGGAAAATGAGAAAATCACACTGTACGACCCAGAATTACTAAAAAAAAATTGAAAAACGTGGAAAATGAGAAAATCACACTGCAGGAACCAGAATATGCCGAGAAACCCTGAAAAACGAGAAAAATAAAAATTCACACTGTAGGACCTAGAATATGGCGAAAAAACATGAAAAAATTAGAAAATTAGAAATTCACACTGTAGGATCCAGAATTTGCAGAGAAAACATGAAAAAGGTGCAAAATGAATAAATCACAATGTAGGACCCAGAATAGTATGAAAAAAACTTAAAAACGTGGAAAGTTAATAATTCACACTGTAGGACCCAGAATATGGCAAGAAACCCTCAGAAACGTCGAAAATTAAAAATACACGCTGTAGGACCCAGAATATCTGGAGAAACCCTGAAAAAATTAGAAAATTAAAAACTCACACTTAGGGATCCCGAATATGGCGAGAAAACTTGAAAAAGGTTATGGAAAATGAGAAAATCACACTGTATGACCCAGAATTGCGAAAAAACTTGAAAAAGGTCGAAAATGGCAAAATCACACTTTAGGACCTAGAAAATGTCGGGAAACCCTGAAAACTGTGAAAAATAAAAATTCACACAGTCGGACCGAGAATACGGCGAGAAACCATGAAAAAAGTAGAAAAAAAATCACACTGAAGGACCCTGAATATGGCAAGAAAACCTGAAAAATGTTGAAAATGAGAAAATCAAACTGTAGGATCCAGAATATGTCGAGAAACATTGAAAAATGTGAAAAATTAAAATACATGCTGTAGGACCCAGAATATGGCAAGAAATCCTGAAAAAAGTAGAAATTAAAAAACTCACAATGAAGGACTCCAAATATGGCAAAAAAAAAAAAAAAAAGACTGAAAAAGGTGGAAAATGAGAAAATCACACTATAGGACCCAGAATAACGAAAAAACTAGAAAAACGAGGAAAATGAGAAAATAACACTGCAGGACCCAGAATATGCCGAGAAACCCTGAAAAACGTGAAAATTAAAAATTCACACTGTCGGACACAGAATATGGTAAGAAACATTGAAAAAAGTGGAAAATTAAAAATTCACACTATATTACCCATAATATGGAAAGAAACACTGAAAAACATGGAAAATTAAAAATTCACACTGAAGGATCAGGAATATGGCGAGAAAACCTGAAAAACGAGGAAAATTAAAAACTCACACTGAAGGACCCAGAATATGGCGGGAAAACCTGAAAAAGGTGGAAAATGAGAATAATCACAGTGTAGGAACCTGAATTGCAAAAACATGAAAAACGTCGAAAATGAGAAAATCACACTGTAGGACCCAGAATATGCTGAGAAACCCTAAAAACGTGGAAAATTAAAAATATACTCTGTAGGACCCAGAATATGGCGAGAAACTCTGAAAAACGAGAAAATTACAAACTTAAACTTAAGTAACTCAAATATGGCAAGAAAACCAGAAAAATGTGGAAAAAGAGAAAATAACAGTGTAGGACCAAGAATGGTAAAAAAAAACTTGAAAAATATCGAAAATGAGAAAATCACACTGAAGACCCAGTACATGACAAAAAAACTCCGAAAAACGTGGAATATTAAAATACATGCTGTAGCACACAGAATATGTCGAGAAACCCTGAAAAATTAGGAAATTAAAAACCCACACTGAAGGACCCCTAATATGTCCAGAAAACCTGAAAAAAATAGAAAATTAAAAATTCATACTGAAGGACCCCAAATATGGCGAGAACACCTGAAACAGGTGGAAAATGAGAATAATCACACTGTAGGACACAGAATTGGGAAAAAAAAACTTGAAAAAAGTCGAATATGAGAATATCACACTGTAGGACCAAGAATATGACGAAAAAACCTGAAAAACGTGGAAAATTAAAAATTCACACTGAAGGACCCCAAATATAGCGAGAAAACCTGAAAAATGAGGAAAATTAAAAACTCACACTGAAGGACTCCGAATATGGCGAGAAAACCTGAAAAAAGTAGAAAATTAAAAACTCACACAGAAGGACCCCAAATATGGGGAGAAAACCTGAAAAAATGGAAAATGAGAAAATCACACTGTAGGACCCAGAATTACATAAAAACTCGAAAATCGTGGAAAATGAGAAAATCACACTGCAGGACCCAGAATATGCTGAGAAACCCTGATAAACGTGAAAATTAAAAATTTACACTGTGGGACACAGTATATGGAGAGAATCCATGAAAAAATTGGAAAATTAAAAATTCACACTGTATTAAGCAGAATATGGCGAGAAATACTGAAAAACGTGGAAAATTAAAAATTCACACTAAAGGACCTGGAATATGGCAAGAAAACCTGAAAAACGTGGAAATGAGAAAATCATACTATAGGACCCAGAATATGACTAAAAATCCTGGAAACGTGGAAAATTAAAAATTCACACCGAAGGACCTGGAATATGGCGAGAAAACCTGAAAAAAAAGATTAAAATTAAAAACTCACACTGAAGGACCCAGAAAATGGCGAGAAACCCTGAAAAAAGGAGAAAATTAAAAACTCACACTGAAGGACCTCAAATATAGCGAGAAAACCTGAAAAAGGTGGAAAATGAGAAAATCATACTGTAGGACACAGTAATGCGAAAAAAATTGAAAAAAGTGGAAAATGAGAAAATCACAGTGTAGGACACAGAATATGCCGAGAAACCCTGAAAAATGTGGAAAATTAAAAATACACTCTGTAGGACCCAGAATATGGCGAGAAACCCTGAAAAAAGTAGAAAATTAAAAGCTCACACTGAAGGACCCAGAATATGGCAAGAAAACTTGAAAAAAAGTAGAAAATTAAAAATACACGCTGTAGGACCCAGAATATGGCAAGAAAACTTGAAAAAAAGTAGAAAATTAAAAATACACGCTGTAGGACCCAGAATATGGCAAGCCAACCTGAAAAAAGTAGAAAATTAAAAACTCACACTGAAGGACCCCAAATATACCGAAAAACCTGAAAAAGGTGGAATATGAAAAAATCATACTGTAGGACACAGTAATGCGAAAAAAATTGAAAAAAGTGGAAAATGCGATAATCACACTGTAGGACCCAAAATATTCCTAGAAACCCTGAAAAACGTGGAAAATTAAAAATATACTCTGTAGTACCCAGAATATGGCGAGAAACCCTGAAAAAAGTAGAAAATTAAAAACTCACACTGAAGGACTCCAAATATGGCGAGAAAAGCTGAAAAAGGTGGAAAATGAGAAAATCACACTGAAGGACCCAGAATAACGGAAAAACTTGAAAATCTTTGAAAATGAGAAAATCATACTGCAGGACCCAGAATATATCGAGAAACCCTGAATATCATGAAATTTAAAAATTCACACTATGGGACCCAGAATATGGCCCTGCCTTGCCTACCTAGCCTAGCCCTGCCTAGCCTAGCCCTGCCTAGCCCAGCCTAGCCCAGCCTAGCCCAGCCTAGCCTAGCCCTGCCTAGCCCAGCCCTTCCCTGCCTAGCCCTGCCCTGCCTAGCCTAGCCCTGCCTAGCCCAGCCCTTCCCTGCCTAGCATAGTTTAGCCTAGCCTAGACCTGCCCTGCTCTGCCCTTCCCTGCCCTGCCTAGCCCTGCATGCCTGACCCTGTTTTTAACCAGGCTGGCCTCGAACTCAGAAACTGACTCCCTCTGCCTCCCGAGTGCTCTCATTAAGAGCTTGAGCCACCAATGATTGTTGGGTTTTCTAAGTCTTACATTGGTATGATGTCTGTTTCTCAGCTGTGAAACCCTAATTAAGAAATGTAGTCAGTCCTAGGTCAGCCATAGCTACAGAGTGAGGCATTATCTAAAACAAAACAAAACAAAACAAAACAAAAAATAGAAATAATAAAATAAATAAATTAAGCAACCACATGATATCTTTTCTTCTTTAGTTGATACTCAGAGCTTGAAGCAGTTCACCCATGAGACCTCAGCTCTGGACATTGAGGCTGTTTCCCTAACAAGTATTAGGGCTGAACCTGAGGGGCTCTACTGCTGAGTTGTGTCCCCCACTTAAAAAAAAAGTTGTTTTCAAAGGCTGCAGGTTCTTAGCACTGTTGCTTGTTACAGTTGAGTTACAGCCCTGATCTTTCAGTGGTAGTTAAAGGCAATGAGAAGGGCTTCCTATAGACATAAAAGGCCAAGTCTTTGTTATTAAAAAGTTAATCTGGATTCCCCCACCCCCTGGCATCCTAAGAATTCCTAGAAAGGAAGACAGGGACCTGGGCAGAAGGGTGCAAGGCTACTGGTGTTTGTAAGTGGTAACAGAAGGCTTTCTCTTGTTGGTACCCTACCCCAAGTTACACTGTCACTTCTTTTTCCTTGTTGTTGTTTTGTCGGTTTGTATTCTCTACATAGCCCTTTTCCCTTCCTAACCTTGGTGGTCCTGATCCTTACTGTCCTTGAACTCAGTGATTTGCCTGTCTTGCTGGAATGAAACTGTGAGCTACCATCCAGAAGGAAGCACCCTGGTGAAGTTAGATTGGGGTCTCTTCTAGTTTCCTCTATGAACATGCATATGGCAGGCCTGGTCTTTCTTTTTTTCTTTGCATTTTCTTTTTAAAGATTTATTTATTTATTATATTTAAGTATGCTGTAGCTATCTTCAGACACTCCAGAAGAGGGTGTCAGATTCTGAAGAATCTAAATCATTCTTATTGTCTGCATATGATGTATATAAACACAGCCTCACATATACTAAAAAAAAAAAAATGAAAGATGGGGCTACAGAGAGGGCTCAACAATTAAGAGCATTGTCTCCTCTTCCAGAGAACCTGGGCTCAATTACCAGTATATATATGGTGGCCCATTTCCAGTTCCAGGGGATCTAATACTCTGTTCTGGAGTCTGTGGGCACAGCATACACATGCAAAACACCCTTACACTGAAAATAAAATAGATCATTGAGAGAGAGGAGAGAGAGGGGGTGAGAGAGAGGGGAGGTAATCATATCTCCTGACGAGTTTGAAGACCTGAGCTTCATCAATTACACAAATAAATATATGCAAAATATTTTTTATAAATAAACTCTGCCATTTATCTTTAAAAATTCCTAGAAAACAAGTTCTATGAGCACAGTTATATTTACTATATCTAAAGGACAGTCATGAGCATATTCTCTAAATAGAAAAAGGTCTGTTAGTCTTAGAAATGGAAAAGACACACCAAGGAAGATTTGCAATTACATAATGAGGCAGCTCAGCCCAGCTCTTAGGTTGGAAATAAGACTCGAGAATAGGATACACCTGAAGACAGACAGCCATTGCTTTTGGTTTTGGAGGCTGAAAGGATACACCTGAAGACAGCCATTGCTGTGTGTGCTTGATGGTAATCTGGTAATTTTTTTTTAATTTTTAAATACTTTTTATCCTCTTTCTTTCTTTCTTTCTTTCTTTCTTTCTTTCTTTCTTTCTTTCTTTCTTTCTTTCAATTATTATTTTTTTCTCAGAACGGGTTTCTCTGTACAGCCCTGACTGACTTGGAACTCCCTCTGTAAGCCAGGCTGACCTTGAATGCAGAAATCTGCCTGAAGCTAAAGGTGTGTTCCACAAGTCCCTCAGCTCTACTCTAATTCTGTGTATGTATGTATATATGTATGAATAGAAGTAATATTAATCCATTAATATCTCTTTCTCCTAAAATTCATGTCATTCCTCCTTATCTTTCTCTCTCACTCCCTGTTTGTGTGCATGTGTGTGTTAGTCTAGGGTACACAGATTAAAGAAATCATATTTCCCACGGATTCTTAGATATAAACAAGGAAGCCGGGTGTGGTGGAGCACCCCTTTAATCCCAGCACTTGGCAGGAAGAGGCAGGCAGATTTCTGCATTCCAGGCCATCCTGGTCTACAGAGTGAGTTTCAAGACACCCAGGGCTACACAAAGAAACACTATCTTGAACGGCCCTCCCTCCTAAAAATAATAAAGAATTAATAGACAAAAAGCAAGAGAAAAACATGTGGCCATGGCTGCTGGTGGCTTTTCAGTGACTCCTCACCCTTCTGCACTGGATTCAGTTAAGTTCTATTCCACTAGTAGCTGAGAAAGAAGGGGAAGAAACAGAAGCAACCTGGAACAATAGGTCTCGTGACGGCCAGCCACCTCCATCTTGAGAAGTGTGGTCAGTGAGCAGACAAGATGGCCGCCATCCACATGTCGCCTTTCAGCATGGTGAGGTCAATGTGCCAATGTTCAACCGAGTGACAGAACAAGGAAGTAGACATGCAGACAACAGACATGCAGGCACTCCACCTCTCTTCCCTTCTGTTGTTTGGTAAAAGACACACAATTTTTATTATTTACAGTAAGCCTTGAAAAGCACTCTGACAGCCTGGCTGATATCTACCTTCTATGTGATTAGAATTTCCGTTTTTTTTTAATTGATTCTCAGGAGTTGCATGGTGACTTGTCCTAGGTTATGGTGCCCTCTTCTGGCATGTAATCATATAGGCAGAAGATAGAGCACACAAACACACACACACACACACACACACACACACACACACACACTTACATTGAAAACAAATAGTAATAATAACAACAAACAAGCAAGCAAGCAAGCAAGCAAACAAACAAACAAACAAACATATATATAAGAGGGAAAAAGAGATTCTGGATTCTGCCAGGCTGTGTGGGTGGCATGGGCAGCCAGGCAGAGAGGACCTCTGTGAGTTTGAGGCTACCCAAGCCTACACTGATAGTTCCAGAACAGACTGCCTGGGCTACACCAAGAGAAACCCTACCTCGAGGCAAAAGAAAACAAAAGCAGAGAAGGTTCTGGCTTTTATTTTACTGATCTGTCTGTCTGTCTTTCTTTCACCAGGCTGGCCTCGAACTCAGAAACTGACTGCCTCTGCCTCCCGAGTGTTCTCATTAAGAGCTTGTGCCACCAATGAATGTTGGGTTTTCTAAGTCTTACCTTGCTCGTGGTGTCTGTTCTCAGCTGTGAAACCCTAATTAACACATGTCGTCAGTCCTGGGTCAGCCAGAGCTACAGACTGAGGCCTTATCTAAAACCAAATAAAACAAAACAAAACAACAAATAGAAATAATAAAATACATAAATTAAGCAACCACATCATATCTTTTCTCTCTCTAGATGGTACTCAAAAATTGCAGCAGTTTGCCTGTGAGACCTCAGCTCTGGACACTGAGGCTGTTTCCCTACCAAGTAATAGGGCTGAACTTGAGGAGCTCTACAGCTCAGTTGTGTCCACTGCTTTTTTAAAAAACAAGTTGTTTTCAAAGGCTGCAGGTTCTTACCACTGTTGCTTGTTACAGATGAATTATAGCCCTGAACTTTCAATGGTACTTAAAGGCACAGACAGGTGCTTCCTATAGACATAAGAGCCCAAGTCTTGTGGTCATAACCAGTGGTAATAACCTGGGCGGAAGGATACAAGGCTTCTTGTGTTTGTAAGTGGTAACAGAAGGCTTTCTCTTGTTGGTACCCTATCACAAGCTACACTGTCTATTCTTTTTCCTGGTTAGTGTTTCCTTACTTTGTTTTCACTACATAGCTCCTTTTTCTTCATAGCATTGGCTGTCCTGAACCAGGCAGTCCTTGAAATCTGTGATTTGCCTGTCTTGCTGGGATTACACTCTGAGCTACCATCCAGAGGGAAGCAACCTGCTGAGGATAGACTGCTCTCTCTCCAGGTTTCCCCTATGAACATGCAAATGGCAGTCCTGCCTGGTCTTTCTTTTTTTACCCTTTTTAAAAAATGTTTATTTATTTATTTATGTATTTATTAGATATAAGTACACTGTAGCTGTCTTCAGACACTCCAGAAGTGGGTGTCAGATTCTGGAGAATCTAAATCCCTCTTATGGTCTGCATATGATGTATATAAACACAGCCTCACATATAGTTCTAAAAATTTAAAGATGGGTGGGGCCACTGAAAGGGCTCAACAATTAACAGCATTGTCTCCTCTTCCAGGGAACCTGGGCTCAACTACCAGCAACTATATGGTGGCCCATCTGCAGTTCCAGTGGATCTGATACTCTGTTCTGGCTTCTGTGGGCACAGTATACCCATGCAAAACACCCTTACCCTAAAAATAAAATACATCAATGAGAGAGAGGAAAGAGGGCTTTTGAGAGAGAGAGAGGGGAGGTCATCGTACCTCTTGACAGGTTTAAAAAATCAGAGCTTCATCACTCACACAAATAAATAACTGCAAAATATTTTTAAACAAACTCTGCCATTTACCCTTAAAAATATCAAGAAAACAAGTAAGTTCTATGAGCAAAAGTTATATTTACTGTATCTAAAGGATAGTCATGAGCATATACTCTAATCCGAAAAAGGTCTGGTAATCTTAGAAATGGAAAAGAGAAACCAAGTCTTTCTTCATATAAAAGCATACAGTAAGTGAACAGTTAAAACTACAAGAGGCTACAGTGTGGCATGGCAGTGGTGATTGGTCCAACCTTGGGAAAGTCACACGTGAACCCCTTTAAGTTGGGGTTGCAGGGAGGTGATGATTGGTTCCTTCCTATGCTGGTTCTTTTGTGCCTCTTCCTTCCACGATTAGGAAGGTTTGCAATTACATAATGATGCAGCTCAGCCAAGCCCTTAATTTGGAAATAGGACTAGAGATAGGATACACCTGAAGACAGACAGCCATTGCTCTGTGTTCTTGATGCTTCAATGGAAGCATCTGGTATTCTGTGTGCAGTGTGATAGGTCCCATTCGAGATGCATAGGTAAGAACCAGATTCCTGGCACTCTGACAGAAAAGCACCTAGGAGAAGCCCCGAGGGTGGGGGTGGATAGGACATTGCCTGAGCCTCCTTTGTCTCAGATCCATACCCCTGGATTGGTTGGACCCTCACTAGGATCCCCAACTTAACCCTACTGACATCTACGTTAGTCATTTGAGCTCTAGTTGGATTCCCTTGACTGACCTGTTGGCCCCTATGGCCACCCTAAGTCAGCTCCCAGATCCTGTGCCACCTAGGCTTAGACTTGACAGGCTATATCTGTTATCAACAAAATCAGGGTGCCAGACTCACAGGAGACATTTCTTACATTTAGATTATGTTCAGTTTGGGGGAAACAGAGGACAACACAGACGTCGGTTGAGGCCAATATACAGTTTAGTAAGCAAATACTGATCAGATGCGCAAAGACCTGTTACAGAGATGGAAACAGGTTTAACCATGCTCCTCCAGTGCCAGCCATGGCTTTGCCTGTCTGCATTGTATTTCTATGATATGCCAACGGAGCAGATGCTCACCAAGGATTTGCTCTGGGGATGCTTACCCAGTGGTGGTCACAATTAGTAAACTTCTAAGCTAAAGAACAGTTCCCCTTTTATCACAGTCGTTAGAGCAAGATATTATTAATCTCAGGGTCCTTGGTTTGAGCCCCAAGTTGGAGGAGATGTTATTTTAGTTGGGTCTCGACTGGAGACAATGCTGGCACTTCCCAAGAGGGCCCCATGGTTGGGGTTCTGCTTTCTGTATCTCTGACATTGGAACTGGAGGTAGGGAGAATTTGGTGGGTCTTTTGCTCTGCTTGAAGCAGCACTGGGTGTACTAAATTGCAGTGGGTGCAAGTATTACAGACTCTACACTAGTTTTGACATTCTCGAGCAATTGGGGCACTGGGTAGTCTTGGATTACCCTTTTCAGGTAGATCTGAAACTAAATTCTTTTGGTGTTTACTGAATCCAACCAGAGGATTCCAAGATATCCCTCTTAGAAAGACTAGCTGGAGCTTCTCTATAAGGCTTGTTGGTCCTACCCCTAGAGGATTCTCGCTTAGTGTCTGAGAGGATCTGCCTAGGTTCAAATCTTGGACCAGTCCTCTTCTTTTGCCAATCAAACCCTGAGGATTAAAAGTCAACCTTGGCTCCTTAGAAGGTATGACTAAACAAATGAAAATGGAAATTTGTAAGTACCCAAAGTGGTATTTTTCGTTGGTTTCTTTGGACCTTGTTTTCTGTTTTAGGCAGAGTCTTGTTCCTTTACCTTAGGCTGCTCCTGACAAAGTCAAGGATAGCTGCATTTCTAATCTTCATGCCTTCACTTCTTGTGTGCTGGAAGATAGGCATGTGTATTAATCTGGTGTTCAGGTTGGAACCCAGGCTTAGGCAAGCAATTAGATGAGCTACAGCATCAGCTCATAACTCAAAATGTCCACCAAGAATTGCTGGCATTATTCAAATTAGCCTGAAGGATACAAATATTGGAAAATGTTGGAATTAAAAAAATCAATCCAGCTGCATTGGCAAATCAGGGAGAACTGGAGCAGGCCTCTGAGATGCACCAGCTTCTAGTCAGGTCTTTAGTGTATTTGACAGACTCTGAGCTACATGAGAAGAAACACAAATAGCTAAAACAGGATTGTGAGTCTAGCTGCAAGACATGTGGCTGGCAAATAAAAACCGCTTTGAAATTTGCCAGTAGCCCTAAAGTGCAAATCTGGTTCCAGATCACTGGCCTTTAATCATCACTAGTTTGCTTGGGTCCAACCCACAGGACCCAAAAAGTAGTCAAGAGCCTGTGACCTCTTCAGATTTGCTGGAATAGCATTTTTCAGGTTCCCTGGTGAGCAGATCTAAGAAAGGAGAGGTGCTGCCAAACCTGGCTAGGGTCTAAGCTTTGCGAATCTGCCTTGGAACTTCCCTTTTTTCCATAATCTCCATAAAAAGGCAAAGGATTTTTACATTTAAGAAGTCCTTGCACTTCAGATAGGAAACATACTCCAAGAACCACAGTCAGCCCTCTGGCCTCTGTAGAGTTCTGACTGAGCCTGGGTCTCCCAGCTCAGTGTTTTGAAATCACAAGGTGGATTTCTGTGCAGAGAATGAATAGATGGGAGTAGGAGGAATGAGTCCTTCTAGGGTTCTGTGAGCTGGAAGGCGCAGTGTTGACTTAACCGAACAAGCCTCAGATTCTGCCGAATTTTCACCACTGGGTAAACTGCCAGATACCATGAAAGAAGAGAGGGACTCCTCTACGGAGTCACTTTGGGCATATCTCCGGGGTGGGAGGCTTGATTCAAACCCTGATACCTCTGGTGCTCTGGTGTCTACACTTCCAGGCTCCAGGCGAAATCTTCAAGGTCCTGAACAGTGGCCAGGCTTCCAAGGTGGCATTCAGTCCTGCGACTGTACGTGTGGGATGCAGAGAAGGCCCTGATTTCTTCTATCCAGCCTTACAGAATCAGCTGAGCTCTTTCCTTTTTCAGTAGGGGGCTGCCCCAACTTCTCTCTCAGCATCACTTTCATGCACTTAGCTAATAGGCAAAAGTAACTGTTAGCTACTTTTAGAAGAGGCAAAAGTAGGTGTTAGCTGAAAGAAGAGGTCATTAATAAGCGAACGACTAAATACATTTAGCTCTTTTGTTCACTGCCCCCACAACCCGGCCCTCTGGCTGGTTCCCAGGCTGACTTTGAAATCTCCTTAACCTAGCCTCCGAAGGACTGCTCATACAGGAGTGAATGATATCCATGTCATTTCATGGTTTTAGTAACAACCTCACAAAGGCAAATTTAGTCTATTCTGGTCTACATGGCTGATAAAACCCGGGAGAGGGTTTATTTTTTTTTTTAATAAAACAAGCTGTGATGGATCAGCTCCTATCAGTGCAAAAGTCTTTTACTTCCCTCGACTAGAGAGGGAGGCAGAAAACAGACTAGAAGATGGATGAGCAGGAAGGCCAAAAGAAGAGAGGTTGCTTGTTTGACGGTGACTGTGGACTGAAATAATGATTGGGGACCTGGGAGGGTCCAGGGAGAATAATAATTTTAGTGAATTAACCCGGTTATATAATGGGTGATCTTCGGTTTGAATTTCTATTTAAGAATAAGAACCAGTTCTGTGACTTCTAACATTCTTTCAAGTTGGGAAAAAGACTGCTGTTGGACTATGATTTGGGCTCCGGCAAATTGGTCTGTGATTTAGGGAGCACTCTGAAAGAAAAAAAAAAACAGATTCTTTGAGTCCAAGAACAGCGATTGTTGGGAGAACCTTCCTGGAATAAGCACACGGAAACAACTGAGAGTGGAAGAGAGATGTCAAAGGTGGACCGAAGCCAAGACAGCTCCTGCAAGTCTTTGTAATTTCATTTTATACTTTAAAACCATAAGGTGGGGTGGACAAGCTAGTGTTTAAGTGCTGGCATCAGTCAGCAGGCTGGGAAGGGCAATGGGCCACTGCCTCACCTGGCTCTTTAGGCCTCTCTGGTTCAGGTAGCAAGTGAAGCTGGGCTCTGCAAACAGAGTGCAAGCAACACTTTAGTAAACAACTAAGGAAATCAATAAATTGACACCAAATAATTGTTTTGGTAAAGCTAGTTTTAGTTCGCTATATTCTGGGAAATGGACTGGTCACTCACTGTGTCTTTGATAACGTATGTCTTGTTAGTGACTCTCCTTTCTTTCCTTTGTCCTTCCATCTTTTTCTATTTCCTTCCACCGTCTCCTCCTTACTCCCATCCTCCTTCCTGCTGTTGCACTGAAGAGTGCAGAGTGGCTATTGGCATGGATTGTGAAGAATTACCCCTAAGCGTACTGCTCCAGGTGTTTGTGTTCTGGCTAGACTATCAGCTGGCTTTAAACCACAGAGTCATCAACCTGGAGGAGGAAGGGAGAGGAGGTCAAAGGAAGCAATAGAGTCTAAGCTGGAGCCAAAAGACTCTGTTCTATTTTCTTAATCGATTGTCTTCTAGACAGCATCTTGGCACACAGCTCAAGATGGACTTGATTTCTCTGCCCCTTGCTCTTTCTTTATCTCTCCACTTCCCCTCCCATTTTCCCAGGCAGGCTTCACATCCAATACACAACCAAGGATGATCTCAACCCCTCCACCCTTTAAAATGTATTAATCATTTCACTTGTTTATATTTCAAGTGTTATCCCCCTCCTGCTCTCCCCTCCCTGAGGCCCAAATTTTCCCCCTCCCCACCCAGCCACTCCCACCTAATTCCTCTAGTATCCCCCTTCTCTGGGGTATCAAGCCTCAACAGGACCAAGTGCCACCCCTCCCACTGACTCCAGACAAGGTAGTTCTCTACTACATAAGTATTTTTAGTCATGAACCTGCCCATGTATACTCCTTTAGTTGGTAGATTACTCCCTGGGAGCTCTGAGGGGTCTGGTTAATTGATACTGTTGTTCGTCCTGTGGTGTTGCCATCCTCTTCAGCTCATTCAGCCCTTCCCCTAATTTTTCCATTGGGGTCCCCACACTCAGTCCAATAGTTTCTGTGAGTTTCTCCATCTGTCTTAGTCAGTTGCTGACAGAGGCTCTTAGAGGATACACAGACATACAAGTCTCCTGTCTGTAAGCACATCTTGGCATCAGCACTAGTGTTGGGGTTTTGTGTCTGTGGGTAGAATACAGTGCTATAGTCTCTGGATGCCCTTTCCTTCAGTTTCTGCTCCATTTTTGTCCCTAAATTTCCTTTAGACAGTGACAATTTTCGGTATTTTTTTTAAATGGGTGGGAGTCCCCATCCCTCAACTGAGTCCCATGTCCATCTCCTGGATGTAGTCCCTTCAGGCTCCATCTCCCCTGTATTTCAGCTGTTGTTATCCCATTGAGTTCTGGGAACCTCTTGAATTCCTGGCATCTGGGAATTTCTAGTGCATCTCCTAGTTCCCCAAACCCCGCTGCTACTTATTCCTATTCATTCTCCTGGCCCTCTAGACGTCTCTCCTGTCTCTTCCCATACCTGACCCTGTCCTTCCTTCTTTCTTCCCCTCCCTTTCTCTCTCCCACCCTGATGCCCCCTTCCTCTGCCTGCCATGATTATTTTGTTACCTCTTCTAAGTAGGTTTGAAGAACCGACACTTTGGTCTCCCTTCCTGTAAAACTTCATTTGACTTTTAGTTGTCGCATGGGTATTCTGAGCTTTTGGGCTAAAATCCACTTATCGGTGAGTACATACCATGCAAGGCCTTTTGGATTTGGGTTACCTCACTCAAGAAAATATTTTCTAGTTCCATCCATGTGCCTACAACGTTTATGATTCGATCATTTTTTAATATCTGAGTAGTATTCCATTGTGTAAATGTACCACAGTTTCTGTAACAATTCTTCCATAGAGGGACATCTGGGTTGTTTCCAGCTCATGGTTATTAAAAATTAGGGTTCAGTGAACACATTGGTGCACGTATCTTTGTTCTGTGCTGGAGCATCTTTAGAGTATATGACAACACACTGGAGCATGTGAAACCACAGTGGAGAATGTGACACCACAGTGGAGCATTGTGACACCACAGTGGAGAAATGTGACACCACAGAGGAGTAGGGTGACAGCACCATGGAGCACTCTGACAATGAAGAGGAGCACTGTGACACCACAGAGGAGCACAATGACACCACAGTGGAGTAGTGTGACAACAGAATAGAGTAGTGCATCATCAGAGTGGAACACTGTGACATCACTGTAAAGCACTGTGACACCACGGTGGAGCACTGTGACAGCAGAGTGGAGTACTGTGACCCGAGAGTGGAGCACTGTGACAATACAGTGCAGCACTGTGACAGCACAGTGGACCACTGTGACAGCACAGTGGACCACTGTGGCATCAGAATGGAGCATTGTGACATGACAGTTGAGCACTGTGACACGAGAGTGCAGCAGTGTGACAGTGAGGGGAGCACACTTACATCACTGTGGAGAACTGTGTCAGAAAGGTGGAACACTGTGACACAATAGTGTAGCAGTGTGACACCAGAGTGGAGCACTGTGACCACACAGGGCAGCACGGTGACAGTAGAGTGGAGCACTGAGACATGACAGTGGAGCACTGTGATACCACAGTAGAGCATTGATAAACCACAGTGAGCACTGTGACACAACAGTGGACCACAATGAAACTACAGTGGAGAATTCTGACAACACAGTGGAGCATGGGACACCACAGTGGAGCATTGTGACACCAGAGTGGAGAACTGTGATACCACAGTGGCATACTGTGACACCAAAGTGGAGCATTGTGACAATGAAGTGGAGCACTGTGACACCACAGTGGAGCACTGTGAGATCACATTAGAACAGGGTGACAACAGAGTAGAGAAGTTGGACATCACAGTGGAGCATTGTAAAACCACAGTTGAGCACAGTGACAGAGAAACCCTAAAAAACGTGAAACATAAAAAATAACACTGTAGGAATTGAAATATGGAAAGAAAAAGTGAAAATCATCAAATATGAGAAAATCACACTGTAGACCTTGAATATGGCAATAAACCCTGAAAAACGTCAAAAATTAAAAACTCACAATGTAGGACCTGGAATATTGTGAGAAACCCTGAAAAACAGTGGAAATTTAAAAACTTACACTCTACGACCAGGTATATGGCAACAAATACTGAAAAATGTGAAAAATGATAAACTCAAACGGTAGGAACAGAAATATGATGAGAAACCCTGAAAAACGTGGAAACTTAAAAACAAACACTGTAGGACCTGGAATATGGCAAGAAACACTGAAAAAAACGTGAAAAATGAGAAACACACACTGTAGGACCTGGAATATGGGAAGAAACACGGAAAAAGGTGGAAAATGACACAACCACACTGTAGGACCTGGAATGTGTCTAGAAACCCAGAAAGAGGGGAAAAATGAGAAAATTATAATGCAGTACCTGGAATATCGCAAGAAACCCTGAAAAACGTGAATAATTAAAAACTTACCCAGTAGGACCTGGAATATCGCAAGAAAACGGAAATTCATTGAAAATGAGAAAATCACACTGTAGGACCTGGAATATGGAGGGAAACCTTGAAAAACGTAGAAATTAAAAACTCACACTGTAGGACCTGGAATATTGCGAGAAAACCTGAAGAACGTGGAAAATAAAAATATAACAGTGTAGGACCAGGGACATGGCAAGAAAATATGGTGGCTCACAACCATCCGTAAATAGATCTGGCTCCCCCTTCTGGAGTGTCTGAGGACAGCTACAGTGTACTTACACATAATAAATAAATAAATCTTTTAAAAAAATGAAAATGAGAAAATAACACTGCAGGACCTGGTATAAGGCTAGAAACACTGAAAAATGAGAAACTCAAACTATAGGACTTGGAATATGTTGAGAAACCTTGACAAACATGGAAAATTGAAAACTTACACTATAGGACTGGGAATATGGCAAGAAATCCTAAAAATCATGAACAATGAGAAAATCAAACTGTAGAAGCTGGAATATGGCAAGAAACCCTGAAACACGTGGAAAATTAAAAACTCATACTGTAGATCCTGGAATATGGCAAGAAACTCTAAAAAACATGGAAAATGGAAATTAAAACTGTAGGAACTGGATATGGTGAAAAACTCTTAAAAATGTGGAAAATTAAAAATTAAATCTGTAGGACATGGAATATGGCAAGAAACCCTGAAAAACGTGGAAAATGAGAAAATGAGACTGTAGGACTTGGAATATAGTAAGAAAACCTTAAAAAGTGGAAAATAAAAAAAAACTAACAGTGTAGGACCTAAAATATGACAAGAAAACTTCAAAATCCTGAAAAATGAGAAAATCAAACTGTATGACTTGGACTATGGCAGGAAACCCTGAAAAAAATTGAAAATAAAAAACTCACAACCAATAACCTGCAAATTATGAAAAATGAGAAAATCACATTGTAGGACCTGGAATATGGAGAGAAACACTGAAAGACTTGGAAAATGAGAAAGCCAAACTGTAGGACCTGGAACATTCTGAGAAACGCTGAAAAACGTGGAAAATTAAAAACTCACACGGTTGGATCTCAAATATGTTGAGAAATCCTGAAAAAGGTGGAAAATAAGAAAATAACACTGCAGGAAGTGGTATAAGGCTAGAAACACCGAAAAATGAGAAACTCAAAATATAGGACTTGGAATATGTCGAGAAACCTTGACAAACATGGGAAATTGAAAACTTATACTATAGGACTGGGAATATGGCAAGAAAACCTGAAAAATCACAGAAAATCACACTGTAGAATCTGGAATATGGCAAGAAACCCTGTAACACGTGGAAAATTAAAAACTCACACTCTAGGACCTGGAATATGGTGAGAAGAACTGAAAAATGTGAAAAATGAGAAACTCAAACTATAAGAACTGGAATATGGAAAGAAAACCTGAAAACCTGGGGCTGGTGAGATGGCTCAGTGGGTAAGAGCACCCGACTGC
Source organism: Mus caroli (assembly GCF_978045245.1). NCBI lineage: Eukaryota > Metazoa > Chordata > Mammalia > Rodentia > Muridae > Mus > Mus caroli. Next base: position 6,972 of record NW_028227941.1, on the reverse strand, counting down.
TCTTCCGAAGGTCCAGAGTTCAAATCCCAGCAACCACATGGTAGCTCACAACCATCCATAACGAGATCTGGCGCCCTCTTCTGGAGTATCTGAGGACAGCTACAGTGTACTTACATATAACAATAAATAAATCTTTAAAAAAATAAATAAATAAACACTGTAGGACCGAAAATATGCTGAGAAAGTCTGAAAAACGTGGAAAATTAAAAACTCACAATGAAGAACCCGGAATATGGAGAGAAAACTTGAAAAACGAGGAAAATAAAAAAATCACACTGAAGAACCCAGAATATGACAAAAAAAAAAAAAAACCTGAAAAACATGGAAAAGTAAAAATTAACACTGTAGGACAAGGAATATTGTGAGAAAACCTGAAAAACGTGGAAAATTTAAAATTCACACCGAAAGACCTGGAATATGGCGAGAAAACCTGAAAAAATGGAAAATTAAAAATTCCCACTGAAGGTCCTTGGATATGGCAATAAACACTGAAAAAGGTGGAAAATGATAAAATCACACTATAGGACCCAGAATATGCCAAGAAACACTGAAACAAGTGGAAAATTAAAAACTCACACTAAAGGACCCAGAATATGCCAAGAAAACCTGTAAAATATGGAAAATGAGAAAATCACACTATAGTACCCAGAATATGGTGAGAAAACCTGAAAAAAGTAGAAAATTAAAAACACACACTGAAGAACCGGGAACAAGGCGAAAAAACCTGAAAAAGGTGGAAAATGGGAATATTATACTGTAGGACACAGAATAGGGGGAGAAAACCTGAAAAAAGTAGAAAATTAAAAACTCACACTAAAGGACCCTGAATATGGCGAGAAAACCTGAAAAAGTTGGAAAATGAGAAAATCACATGGTAGGACCCAGAATTACAAAAAACTTGAAAAACGTGGAAAATGAGAAAATCACACTGCAGGACCCAGAATATGCTCCAAAACCCTGAAAAACAATATGGTGATAAATCATGAAAATAGTGGAAAATTTAAAATTCACAGTGTAGGTCACAGAATATGGCAAGAAACCCCGAAAAATTAGAAAATTACTAATTCACACTGAAGTACCTCGAATATGGCTACTAAACCTGAAACAGGAAGAAAATTGAAAATTCACACTGTAGGACCCAGAATATGGCGAGAAACACTGAAAAACGTGGAAAATTAAAAATTCACACTTTAGGACCCAGAATATGCCGAGAAAACATGAAAAAATTGTAAAATGAGAAAATCACACTGTAGGACCCAGAAATGAGAAAAAACTTAAAAAACGTCGAAAATGAGAAAATCACACTGTAGGACCCAGAATATGGCAAGAAACCCTGAAAAAAAGTAGAAAATTAAAAACTCACACTGAAGGACCTGGAATATGGCGACAAAAACTGAAAAACCTGGAAAAATAAAATGTCACTGAGAAGGACCTGGAATATGTCCAGAAACACTGAAAAACGTGGAAGGACGCAGAATATGGCCAGAAATCCTGAAAAACATGGAAAATTAAAAATTCACACTGAAGGACCAGGAATATTGCAAGAAAACCTGAAATACGTGGAAATGAGAAAATCACACTGTAGGACCCAGAATATGACGAAAAAAAAACTAAAAAAAAAACGTGCAAAATTAATAATTCACACTGAAGGACCTAGAATATGGCGAAAAAGCTGAAAAAAGTAGAAAATTACAAATTCACACTGAAGGAACCCAAATATGGCGATAACACCTGAAAAAGGTGGAAAATGAAAAATATCACACTGTAGGACTCAGAATTACGAATAAACTTGAAAAACGTGGAAAATGAGAAAATCACACTGCAGGACCCAGAATATGCCCAGAAACACTGTAAAACGTGAAAATTAAAAATTCACACTGAAGGACCCGGAATATGGCAAGAAAACCTGAAAAACGAGGAAAATTAAAAACTCACACTGAAGGACCCAGAATATGGCGAGAAAATCTGAAAAAGGTTGAAAATGAGAATAATCACACTGTAGAACACAGAATTGAGAAAAAACTTGAAATACGTTGTAAAAAAGAAAATCACACTGTAGGAAGCAGAATATGGCGAGATACCCTGAAAAATGTGGAAAATTAAAAATACACTCTGTAGGACCCAGAATATGGCAAGAAACCCTGAAAAAAGTAGATAATTAAATACTCACACTGAAGGACCCCAAATATGGCGAGAACACCTGAAAAAGGTGGAAAATTAGAGTCATCACACTGTAGGATCCAGAATTGCGAAAAAACTTGAAAAAGGTGGAAAATGTGAGAATCACACTGCAGGACCCAGAATATGCCAAGAAACCGTGTAAAACGTGAAAATTAAAAATTCACCATGTTGGATACAGAATATGGCGAGAAAACATGAAAAAGGTGGAAAATTAAAAATTCACACTGTATTACCTACAATATGATGAGAAATACTGAAAAACGTGGAAAGTTAAAACTACACAGTGAAGGACCAGGAATATGGCAAGAAAACCTGAAAAACGTGGAAATTAAAAATTCACACTGAAGGACTCGGAATATGGCGAAAAAACCTGAAAAACGAGGAAAATTTACAACTCAACTGAAGGACCCAGAATATGGCAAGAAAACCTGAAAAAGTTTGAAAATGAGAATAATCATACTGTAGGACCCAGAATTGTGAAAAAACTTGAAAAACGTCGTAAATGAGAAAATCACACTGTAGGGCCCAGAATATGGCAAGAAACCTTGAGAAAAGTGGAAAATTAAAAATACACTCTGTAGGATCCAGAATATGGCGATTAACCCTGAAAAAAGTAGAAAAATTATAAACTCAAACTGAAGGACTCCAAATATGGCGAGAACATCTGAAAAAGGTGGAAAATGAGAAAATCACACTGCATGACCTAGAATATGCCGAGAAACCCTGAAAAACGTGAAAATTAAAAATTAACACTGAAGGACCCGGAATATGGCGAGAAATCCTGAAAAAGGTTGAAATTGAGAATAATCACACTGTAGGACCCAGAATTGAGAAAAAACTTGAAAAACCTCGTAATGAGAAAATCACACTGGAGGACCCAGAATTTGGCAAGAAACGCTGAGAAACGTGGAAAATTAAAAATACACTCTGTAGGACCCAGAATATGGCGAGAAACCCTGAAAAAAGTAAAAAATTAAAGACTCAAACTAAAGAACCCAAATATGGTGAAAAAACCTGAAAAAGGTGTAAAATGAGAAAATCACACTGTAGGATCCAGAATTACGAAAAAACTTGAAAACGTGGAAAATGAGAAAATCACACTGCTAGGACCCAGAATATGCCGAGAAACCCTGAAAACATGAAAATTAAAAATTCACAATGTCAGAACCAGAATATGGCAAGAAACCATGAAAAAAGTGGAAGGTTAAAAATTTACACTGTATTACCAGAATAGGGAAAGAAATACTGAAAAATGTGGAAAATTAAAAATTCACACTGAAGGACCTGGAATATGGCAAGAAAACCTGAAAAACGTGGAAATAAGAAAATCACACTGTAGGACACAGAGTATGACGAAAAAACCTGTAAAACGTGGAAAATTAAAAATTCACACTGAAGGACCCGGAATATGGCGAGAAAACCTGAAAAACTAGGAAAATTAAAAACTCACACTGAAGGAGCCAGAATATGGCGAGAAACCATGAGAAAGTGGAAAATTATAAATTCTCACAGTATTACACAGAATATGGCGAAAAATACTGAAAAACGTGGAAAATTAAAAACTCACATCGAAGGCCCCAGAATATGGTGAGAAAACTTGAAAAATGTCGAAAACGAGAAAATCACACTATAGGACCCAGAATATAGGACCTGAAAAACGTGGAAAATTAAAAATACACCCTGTAGGACACAGAATATGTCAAGAAAACCTGAAAAATTAGAAAATTAAAAACTCACACTTAAGGAACCCAAATATGGCGAGAAACCCTGAAAAAAGTAGAAAATTAAAAATTCACACTGAGGGACACCGAATATGGCGAGAAAATCTGAAAAAAGTTGGAAAATGAGAATAATAACACTGTAGGACCCAGAATTGGAAAAAAATTGAAAAACGGCGAAAATGAGAATATTCACACTGTACGACCCAGAATATGCCGAAAAATCCTGAAAACGTGGAAAATTGAAAATACACGTTGTAGGACCCAGAATAAGGAGAGAAACCAAGAAAAAAGTGGAAAATTAAAAATTAACACTGTATTACCCAGAATATGGCCAGAAATACTGAAATTCATGGAAAATTAAAAATTCACACTGAAGGACTTGGAAAAAGCCAAGAAAACCTGAAAAACGTGGAAATGAGAAAATCACACTGTAGGACCCAGTATATGAGGAAACAACCTGGAAAAGGTGGAAAATTAAAAATTCACACTGAAGGACCCAGAATATGGCCAGAAATCCTGAAAAACGAGGAAAATTCAAAACTCACACTATTGGACACAGAATATGGGGAGAAAACCTGAAAAATGTGGAAAATGAGAAAACAACACTTTAGGACCCAGAATATGCTGAGAAACCCCGAAATCGTGAAAATTAAAATTTCACACTGAAGAACCAGGAATATAGCAAGAAAACCTGAAAATCGTGGAAATGAGAAAATCACACTCTAGGACCCAGATAATGATGAAAAAACCTGAAAAATGTGGATAATTAAAAATTTACACTGAAGGACACAATATATGGCAAGAAACACTGAAAAATGTTGAAAATTAAAAATTCACACTGTAGGACCAGAATATGGCAAGAAACCTTGAAAAATGTGGAAAATTAAAAATTCACAGTGAATTACCCTGAATAAGCGAGGAAACCTGAAAAACCAGGAAAATTAAAAACTCACACTGAAGGAAACCGAATTGCGAAAAAACTTGAAACACGTTGAAAATGAGAAAATGACTCTGTAATACCCAGAACATTTTGAAAAACCCTTTAAAAAGTAGAAAATTAAAAACTCACACAGTATTACCCAGAATATGGCTAGAAATATTGAAAAAGGTGGAAAATTAACAATTCACACTGAAGGATCCGGAATATGGCGAGAAAACCTGAAAAACGTGGAAATGAGAAAATCACACTATAGGACCCAGAATTTCGAAAAAACTTGAAAAACGTCGAAAATGAGAAAATCACAATGTAGCACCCAATATGACCAAAAAACCTGAAAAACGTGGAAAATTAAAAATACACGCTGTAGGACCCAGAATATGGCAAGAAAACCTGAAAAAAGTAGAAAATTACAAATTCACACTGAAGGACCCCGAATATGGCAAGAAAACATGAAAAAAAAAGAAAATTAAAAACTCACACTGAAGGACCCCAAATATGGCGAGAAAACCTGAAAAATGTGGTAAATGAGAAAATCACACTGCAGAACCCAGAATATGCCTAGAAACCCTGAAAAAAGTGAAAATTACAAATTCACACTGTCAGACACAGAATATGGCAAGAAAACTTAAAAAAGTGGAAAATTAAATATTCACACTGTATTACCTTGTATATGGCGAGAAATACTGAAAAACGTGGAAAATTAAAAATAAACACTGAAGGACCCCGAATTAGGCGAGAAAACCTGAAAAAGGTTAAAATGATAATAATCACACTGAGGACCCAGAATTGCGAATTAACATCAACAACGACATAAATGAGAAAATGACAGTGTAGACCCAGAATATGCCGAGAAACCCTGAAAAAAATGGAAAGTTAAAAATACACGCTGTAGGAATCAGAATATGGCAAGAATCCCTGAAAAAAGTAGAAAATTAAAAACCCAAACTGAAGGACCCCAAATATGGTGAGAAAACCTGAAAAAGGTAGAAAATAAGAAAATCACACTGTAGGACCCAGAATAGGCCGAGAAACCCTGAAAAGAGTAGAAAAGTAAAAACTCACACTGAAGCACCCCAAATATGGCAAGAAAACCTGAAAGAGGTGGAAAATGAGAAAATCACACTGTAGGAGCCAGAATTATGAAAAAACTTGAAAAACGTGGAAAATGAGAAAAAAACACTGCAGTACCCAGAATATGCCTAGAAACCCTGAAAAACGTGAAAATTAAAATTTCACACTATCGGACCCAGATTATGGCAAGAAACCCTGAAAAACGTGAAAATTAAAAATTCACACTATTTGATCCCAAATATATCGAGAAACCCTGAAAAAAGTCGAAAATCACACTGTAGGACCCAGAATATGTTGAGAAAGCCTGAAAAAAGTAGAAAATTAAAAACTCACAATAAAGGACCAGGAAAATGAGGAGAAAACCTGAAAAAAAGTAGAAAATTAAAAATTTACACTTAAGGACACCATATATAGCAAAAAAAAACAAACAAACTGAAAAACGTGGAAAATGAGAAAATCACACTTTAGGACCCAGAATATGTTGAGAAAGCCTGAAAAAAGTAGAAAATTAAAAACTCACAATAAAGACCAGGAATATGAGGAGAAAACCTGAAAAAAAGTAGAAAATTAAAAATTCACACTGGAGGACCCCGAATATGGCAAAAAAACCTGAAAAAGGTGGAAAATGAGAATAATCACACTGTAGGACCCAGCATTGCGAAAAAACTTGAAAAAAGTGGAAAATGAGAAAATCACCCTGTAGGACCCAGAATATGTTGAGAAAGCCTGAAAAACGTGGAAAATTAAAAATACACTCTGTAGGACCCAGAATATGGCGAGATACCCTGAAAAAAAGTAGAAAATTAAAAACTCACACTGAAGGACCCGGAATATGAGGAGAAAACCTGAAAAACGTAGAAAATTAAAACTTCACACTGAAGGACCCCGAATATGGCGAAAAAACCTGAAAAGGGTGGAAAATGAGTATAATCACAATGTAGGACTCAGAATTGCGAAAAAACTTGAAAAAAGTGGAAAATGAAAAAATCACACTGCAGGACCAAGAATATGCCGAGAAACCCTGAAAAACGTGAAAATTAAAAATTCACACTATCAGAC
>NW_028227940.1:0-51202 GCF_978045245.1 Mus caroli | reverse complement strand
CTGTGCATTTCGTCTAATGCGGGTTTTTTCAGTAAATTCTAAGTTTTTCAGTGCAACTCCATCATATACAATGTACTACACTGTGCATTTCGTCTAATGCGTGTTTTTCAGTAAATTCTAAGTTTTTCAGTGCAACTCACTCATATACTATGTACTACACTGTGCATTTCGTCTAATGCGGGTTTTTCAGTAAATTCTAAGTTTTTCAGTGCAACTCACTCATATACAATGTACTAAACTGTGCATTTAGTCTAATGCGGGTTTTTCAGTAAATTCTAAGTTTTTCAGTGCAACTCACTCATATACAATGTACTACACTGTGCATTTCGTCTAATGCGGGTTTTTCAGTAAATTCTAAGTTTTTCAGTGCAACTCACTCATATACAATGTACTACACTGTGCATTTCGTCTAATGCGGGTTTTTCAGTAAATTCTAAGTTTTTCAGTGCAACTCACTCATATACAATGTACTAAACTGTGCATTCGTCTATGCGGGTTTTTCAGTAAATTCTAAGTTTTTCAGTGGCAACTCACTCATATACAATGTACTACACTGTGCATTTCGTCTAATGCGGGTTTTTCAGTAAATTCTAAGTTTTTCAGTGCAACTCACTCATATACTATGTACTACACTGGCATTTCGTCTAATGCGGGTTTTTCAGTAAATTCTCAGTTTTTCAGTGCAACTCACTCATATACAATGTACTACACTGTGCATTTCTTCTAATGCGGGTTTTTCAGTAAATTCTAAGTTTTTCAGTGCAACTCACTCATATACAATGTACTACACTGTGCATTTCGTCTAATGCGGGTTTTTCAGTAAATTCTAAGTTTTTTCAGTGCAACTCACTCATATTCAATGTACTAAACTGTGCATTTCGTCTAATGCGGGTTTTTCAGTAAAATTCTAAGTTTTTCAGTACAACTCACTCATATACAATGTACTACACTGTGCATTTCGTCTAATGCGGGTTTTTCAGTAAATTCTAAGTTTTTCAGTGGCAACTCACTCATATACAATGTACTACACTGTGCATTTCGTCTAATGCGGGTTTTTCAGTAAATTCTAAGTTTTTCAGTGCAACTCACTCATATACAATGTACTACACTGTGCATTTGGTCTACTGCGGGTTTTTCAGTAAATTCTAAGTTTTTCAGTGCAACTCACTCATATACAATGTACTACACTGTGTATTTCGTCTAATGCGGGTTTTTCAGTAAATTCTAAGTTTTTCAGTGCAACTCACTCATATACAATGTACTACACTGTGCATTTCGTCTAATTGCGGGTTTATCAGTAAATTTCTAGTTTTTCCAGTGCAATTCACTCATATACTATGTACTACACTGTGCATTTCGTCTAATGCGGGTTTTTCAGTAAATTTCTAAGTTTTTCAGTGCAACTCACTCATATACAATGTACTACACTGTGCATTTCGACTAATGCGGGTTTTTCAGTAAATTCCTAAGTTTTTCAGTGCAACTCACTCATATACAATGTACTACACTGTGCATTTCGTGTAATGGCGGGGGTTTTCAGTAAATTCTCAGTTTTTTCAGTGCAACTCACTCATATACAATGTACTACACTGTGCATTTCGTCTAATGCGGGTTTTTCAGTAAATTTCTAAGTTTTTCAGTGCAACTCACTCATATACAATGTACTAAACTGTGCATTCGTCTAATGCGGGTTTTTCAGTAAATTCTAAGTTTTTCAGTGCAACTCAATCATATACAATGTACTACCCTGTGCATTTCGTCTAATGCGGGTTTTTCAGTAAATTCTAAGTTTTTCAGTGCAACTCACTCATATACAATGTACTACACTGTGCATTTCGTCTAATGCGGGTTTTTCAGTAAATTCTAAGTTTTTCAGTGCAACTCACTCATATACAATGTACTACACTGTGCATTTCATCTAATGCGGGTTTTTCAGTAAATTCTAAGTTTTTCAGTGCAACTCACTCATATACTATGTACTACACTGTGCATTTCGTCTAATGCGGGTTTTTCAGTAAATTCTAAGTTTTTCAGTGCAACTCACTCATATACAATGTACTACACTGTGCATTTCGTCTAATGCGGGTTTTTCAGTAAATTCTAAGTTTTTCAGTGCAATTCACTCATATACTATGTACTACACTGTGCATTTCGTCTAATGCGGGTTTTTCAGTAAATTCTAAGTTTTTCAGTGCAACTCACTCATATACTCTGTACTACACTGTGCATTTCGTCTAATGCGGGTTTTCAGTAAATTCTAATTTTTTCAGTGCAACTCACTCATATACAATGTACTACACTGTGCATTTCGTCTGATGCGGGTTTTTCAGTAAATTCTAATTTTTTCAGTGCAACTCACTCATATACAATGTACTACACTGTGCATTTCGTCTGATGCGGGTTTTTCAGTAAATTCTAAGTTTTTCAGTGCAACTCACTCATATACAATGTACTACACTGTGCATTTCGTCTAATGCGGGTTTTTCAGTAAATTCTAAGTTTTTCAGTGCAATTCACTCATATAACTATGTACTACACTGTGCATTTCGTCTAATGCGGGTTTTTCAGTAAATTCTAAGTTTTTCAGTGCAACTCACTCATATACAATGTACTACACTGTGCATTTCGACTAATGCGGGTTTTTTCAGTAAATTCTAAGTGTTTCAGTGCAACTCACTCATATACAATGTACTACACTGTGCATTTCGTCTGATGCGGGTTTTTCAGTAAATTCTAAGTTTTTCAGTGCAACTCACTCATATACAATGTACTACACTGTGCATTTCGTCTGATGCGGGTTTTTCAGTAAATTCTAAGTTTTTCAGTGCAATTCACTCATATACTATGTACTACACTGTGCATTTCGTCTAATGCGGGTTTTTCAGTAATTCTAAGTTTTTCAGTGCAACTCACTCATATACAATGTACTACACTGTGCATTTCGACTAATGCGGGTTTTTTCAGTAAATTCTAAGTTTTTCAGTGCAACTCACTCATATACAATGTACTACACTGTGCATTTCGTCTAATGCGGGTTTTTCAGTAAATTCTAAGTTTTTCAGTGCAACTCACTCATATACAATGTACTACACTGTGCATTTCGTCTAATGCGGGTTTTTCAGTAAATTCTAAGTTTTTCAGTGCAACTCACTCATATACAATGTACTACACTGTGCATTTCGTCTAATGCGGTTTTTCAGTAAATTCTAAGTTTTTCAGTGCAACTCACTCATATACAATGTACTACACTGTGCATTTCGTCTAATGCGGGTTTTCAGTAAATTCTAAGTTTTTCAGTGCAACTCACTCATATACAATGTACTACACTGTGCATTTCATCTAATGCGGGTTTTTCAGTAAATTCTAAGTTTTTCAGTGCAACTCACTCATATACAATGTACTACACTGTGCATTTCGTCTAATGCGGGTTTTTCAGTAAATTCTAAAGTTTTCAGTGCAACTCACTCATATACAATGTACTACACTGTTCATTTCGTCTAATGCGGGTTTTTTAGTAAATTCTAAGTTTTTCAGTGCAACTCACTCATATACAATGTACTACACTGTGCATTTCGTCTAATGCGGGTTTTTCAGTAAATTCTAAATTTTTCAGTGCAACTCACTCATATACTATGTACTCACACTGTACATTTCGTCTAATGCGGGTTTTTCAGTAAATTCTAAGTTTTTCAGTACAACTCACTCATATACTATGTACTACACTGTGCATTTCGTCTAATGCGGGTTTTTCAGTAAATTCTAAGTTTTACAGTGCAACTCACTCATATACTATGTACTACACTGTGCATTTCGTCTAATGCGGGTTTTTCAGTAAATTCTAAGTTTTTCAGTGCAACTCACTCATATACAATGTACTAAACTGTGCATTTCGTCTAATGCGGGTTTTTCATTAAATTCTAAGTTTTTCAGTGCAACTCACTCATATACAATGTACTACACTGTGCATTTCGTCTAATGGCGGGTTTTTCAGTAAATTCTAAGTTTTTCAGTGCAACTCACTCATATACAATGTACTAAACTGTGGCATTTCGTCTAATGCGGGTTTTTCAGTAAATTCTAAGTTTTTCAGTGCAACTCACTCATATACAATGTACTACACTGTGCATTTCGTCTAATGCGGGTTTTTCAGTAAATTCTAAGTTTTTCAGTGCAATTCACTCATATACTATGTACTACACTGTGCATTTCGTCTAATGCGGGTTTTTCAGTAAATTCTAAGTTTTTCAGTGCAACTCACTCATATACAATGTACTACACTGTGCATTTCGTCTAATGCGGGTTTTTCAGTAAATTCTAAGTTTTTCAGTGCAACTCACTCATATACAATGTACTACACTGTGCATTTCGTCTAATGCGGGTTTTTCAGTAAATTCTAAGTTTTTCAGTGCAACTCACTCATATACAATGTACTAAACTGTGCATTTCGTCTAATGCGGGTTTCAGAGGGTTTCATTAATTCTAAGTTTTTCAGTGCAACTCACTCATATAACAATGTACTACACTGAACATTTCGTCTAAGGCGGGTTTTTCAGTAAATTCTAAGTTTTTCAGTGCAACTCACTCATATACAATGTACTACACTGTGCATTTCGTCTAATGCGGGTTTTTCAGTAAATTCTAAGTTTTTCAGTGCAACTCACTCATATACAATGTACTACACTGTGCATTTCATCTAATGCGGGTTTTTCAGTAAATTCTAAGTTTTTCAGTGCAACTCACTCACATACAATGTACTACATTGTGCATTTCGTCTAATGCGGGTTTTTCAGTAAATTCTAAATTTTTCAGTGCAACTCACTCATATACTATGTACTACACTGTACATTTCGTCTAATGCGGGTTTTTCAGTAAATTCTAAGTTTTTCAGTGCAACTCACTCATATACAATGTACTACACTGTGCATTTCGTCTAATGCGGGTTTTTCAGTAAATTCTAAGTTTTTCAGTGCAACTCACTCATATACAATGTACTACACTGTGCATTTCGTCTAATGCGGGTTTTTCAGTAAATTCTAAGTTTTTCAGTGCAACTCACTCATATACAATGTACTAAACTGTGCATTTCGTCTAATGCGGGTTTTTCAGTAAATTCTAAGTTTTTCAGTGCAACTCACTCATATACAATGTACTACACTGTGCATTTCGTCTAATGCGGGTTTTTCAGTAAATTCTAAGTTTTTCAGTGCAACTCACTCATATACAATGTACTACACTGTGCATTTCGTCTAATGCGGGTTTTTCAGTAAATTCTAAGTTTTTCAGTGCAACTCACTCATATACAATGTACTACACTGTGCATTTCATCTAATGCGGGTTTTCAGTAAATTCTAAGTTTTTCAGTGCAACTCACTCACATACAATGTACTACACTGTGCATTTCGTCTAATGCGGGTTTTCAGTAAATTCTAAGTTTTTCAGTGCAACTCACTCATATACTATGTACTACACTGTGCATTTCGTCTAATGCGGGTTTTTCAGTAAATTCTAAGTTTTTCAGTGCAACTCACTCATATACAATGTACTACACTGTGCATTTCATCTAATGCGGGTTTTTCAGTAAATTCTAAGTTTTCAGTGCAACTCACTCACATACAATGTACTACACTGTGCATTTCGTCTAATGCGGGTTTTTCAGTAAATTCTAAGTTTTTCAGTGCAACTCACTCATATACAATGTACTACACTGTGCATTTCGTCTAATGCGGGTTTTTCAGTAAATTCTAAGTTTTTCAGTGCAACTCACTCATATACAATGTACTACACTGTGCATTTAGTCTAATGCGGGTTTTTCAGTAAATTCTAAGATTTTCAGTGCAACTCACTCATATACTATGTACTACACTGTGCATTTCGTCTAATGCGGGTTTTTCAGTAAATTCTAAGTTTTTCAGTGCAACTCACTCATATACAATGTACTACACTGTTCATTTCGTCTAATGCGGGTTTTTTAGTAAATTCTAAGTTTTTCAGTGCAACTCACTCATATACAATGTACTACACTGTGCATTTCGTCTAATGCGGGTTTTTCAGTAAATTCTAAATTTTTCAGTGCAACTCACTCATATACTATGTACTACACTGTACATTTCGTCTAATGCGGGTTTTTCAGTAAATTCTAAGTTTTCAGTGCAACTCACTCATATACTATGTACTACACTGTGCATTTCGTCTAATGCGGGTTTTTCAGTAAATTCTAAGTTTTTCAGTGCAACTCACTCATATACTATGTACTACACTGTGCATTTCGTCTAATGCGGGTTTTTCAGTAAATTCTAAGTTTTTCGTGCAACTCACTCATATACAATGTACTACACTGTGCATTTCGTCTAATGCGGTTTTTTCAGTAAATTCTAAGTTTTTCAGTGCAATTCACTCATATACTATGTACTACACTGTGCATTTCGTCTAATGCGGGTTTTTCAGTAAATTCTAAGTTTTTCAGTGCAACTCACTCATATACAATGTACTACACTGTGCATTTCGTCTAATGCGGGTTTTTCAGTAAATTCTAAGTTTTTCAGTGCAACTCACTCATATACAATGTACTACACTGTGCATTTCGTCTAATGCGGGTTTTTCAGTAAATTCTAAGTTTTTCAGTGCAACTCACTCATATACAATGTACTACACTGTGCATTTCATCTAATGCGGGTTTTTCAGTAAATTCTAAGTTTTTCAGTGCAACTCACTCACATACAATGTACTACACTGTGCATTTCGTCTAATGCGGGTTTTTCAGTAAATTCTAAGTTTTTCAGTGCAACTCACTCATATACTATGTACTACACTGTGCATTTCGTCTAATGCGGGTTTTTCAGTAAATTCTAAGTTTTTCAGTGCAACTCACTCATATACTATGTACTACACTGTGCATTTCGTCTAATGCGGGTTTTTCAGTAAATTCTAAGTTTTTCAGTGCAACTCACTCATATACAATGTACTACACTGTGCATTTCGTCTAATGCGGGTTTTTCAGTAAATTCTAAGTTTTTCAGTGCAACTCACTCATATACAATGTACTACACTGTGCATTTCGTCTAATGCGGGTTTTTCAGTAAATTCTAAGTTTTTCAGTGCAACTCACTCATATACAATGTACTACACTGTGCATTTAGTCTAATGCGGGTTTTTCAGTAAATTCTAAGATTTTCAGTGCAACTCACTCATATACTATGTACTACACTGTGCATTTCGTCTAATGCGGGTTTTTCAGTAAATTCTAAGTTTTTCAGTGCAACTCACTCATATACAATGTACTACACTGTTCATTTCGTCTAATGCGGGTTTTTTAGTAAATTCTAAGTTTTTCAGTGCAACTCACTCATATACAATGTACTACACTGTGCATTTCGTCTAATGCGGGTTTTTCAGTAAATTCTAAATTTTTCAGTGCAACTCACTCATATACAATGTACTACACTGTGCATTTCGTCTAATGCGGTTTTTTCAGTAAATTCTAAGTTTTTCAGTGCAATTCACTCATATACTATGTACTACACTGTGCATTTCGTCTAATGCGGGTTTTTCAGTAAATTCTAAGTTTTTCAGTGCAACTCACTCATATACAATGTACTACACTGTGCATTTCGTCTAATGCGGGTTTTTCAGTAAATTCTAAGTTTTTCAGTGCAACTCACTCATATACAATGTACTACACTGTGCATTTCATCTAATGCGGGTTTTTCAGTAAATTCTAAGTTTTTCAGTGCAACTCACTCATATACAAAATACTACACTGTGCATTTCGTCTAATGCGGGTTTTTCAGTAAATTCTAAGTTTTTCAGTGCAACTCACTCATATACTATGTACTACACTGTGCATTTCGTCTAATGCGGGTTTTTCAGTAAATTCTAAGTTTTTCAGTGCAACTCACTCATATACAATGTACTACACTGTGCATTTCGTCTAATGCGGGTTTTTCAGTAAATTCTAAGTTTTTCAGTGCAACTCACTCATATACAATGTACTAAACTGTGCATTTCGTCTAATGCGGGTTTTTCAGTAAATTCTAAGTTTTTCAGTGCAACTCACTCATATACAATGTACTACACTGTGCATTTCGTCTAATGCGGGTTTTTCAGTAAATTCTAAGTTTTTCAGTGCAACTCACTCATATACAATGTACTACACTGTGCATTTCGTCTAATGCGGGTTTTTCAGTAAATTCTAAGTTTTTCAGTGCAACTCACTCATATACAATGTACTACACTGTGCATTTCATCTAATGCGGGTTTTTCAGTAAATTCTAAGTTTTTCAGTGCAACTCACTCATATACAAAATACTACACTGTGCATTTCGTCTAATGCGGGTTTTTCAGTAAATTCTAAGTTTTTCAGTGCAACTCACTCATATACTATGTACTACACTGTGCATTTCGTCTAATGCGGGTTTTTCAGTAAATTCTAAGTTTTTCAGTGCAACTCACTCATATACAATGTACTACACTGTGCATTTCGTCTAATGCGGGTTTTTCAGTAAATTCTAAGTTTTTCAGTGCAACTCACTCATATACAATGTACTAAACTGTGCATTTCGTCTAATGCGGGTTTTTCAGTAAATTCTAAGTTTTTCAGTGCAACTCACTCATATACAATGTACTACACTGTGCATTTCGTCTAATGCGGGTTTTTCAGTAAATTCTAAGTTTTTCAGTGCAACTCACTCATATACAATGTACTACACTGTGCATTTCGTCTAATGCGGTTTTTTCAGTAAATTCTAAGTTTTTCAGTGCAATTCACTCATATACTATGTACTACACTGTGCATTTCGTCTAATGCGGGTTTTTCAGTAAATTCTAAGTTTTTCAGTGCAACTCACTCATATACAATGTACTACACTGTGCATTTCGTCTAATGCGGGTTTTTCAGTAAATTCTAAGTTTTTCAGTGCAACTCACTCATATACAATGTACTACACTGTGCATTTCGTCTAATGCGGGTTTTTCAGTAAATTCTAAGTTTTTCAGTGCAACTCACTCATATACAATGTACTACACTGTGCATTTCATCTAATGCGGGTTTTTCAGTAAATTCTAAGTTTTTCAGTGCAACTCACTCACATACAATGTACTACACTGTGCATTTCGTCTAATGCGGGTTTTTCAGTAAATTCTAAGTTTTTCAGTGCAACTCACTCATATACTATGTACTACACTGTGCATTTCGTCTAATGCGGGTTTTTCAGTAAATTCTAAGTTTTTCAGTGCAACTCACTCATATACAATGTACTACACTGTTCATTTCGTCTAATGCGGGTTTTTTAGTAAATTCTAAGTTTTTCAGTGCATCTCACTCATATACAATGTACTACACTGTGCATTTCGTCTAATGCGGGTTTTTCAGTAAATTCTAAATTTTTCAGTGCAACTCACTCATATACTATGTACTACACTGTACATTTCGTCTAATGCGGGTTTTTCAGTAAATTCTAAGTTTTTCAGTGCAACTCACTCATATACTATGTACTACACTGTGCATTTCGTCTAATGCGGGTTTTTCAGTAAATTCTAAGTTTTACAGTGCAACTCACTCATATACTATGTACTACACTGTGCATTTCGTCTAATGCGGGTTTTTCAGTAAATTCTAAGTTTTTCAGTGCAACTCACTCATATACAATGTACTAAACTGTGCATTTCGTCTAATGCGGGTTTTTCAGTAAATTCTAAGTTTTTCAGTGCAACTCACTCATATACAATGTACTACACTGTGCATTTCGTCTAATGCGGGTTTTTCAGTAAATTCTAAGTTTTTCAGTGCAACTCACTCATATACAATGTACGACACTGTGCATTTCGTCTAATGCGGGTTTTTCAGTAAATTCTAAGTTTTTCAGTGCAACTCACTCATATACAATGTACTACACTGTGCATTTCGTCTAATGCGGGTTTTTCAGTAAATTCTAAGTTTTTCAGTGCAACTCACTCATATACTATGTACTACACTGTGCATTTCGTCTAATGCGGGTTTTTCAGTAAATTCTAAGTTTTTCAGTGCAACTCACTCATATACAATGTACTACACTGTTCATTTCGTCTAATGCGGGTTTTTTAGTAAATTCTAAGTTTTTCAGTGCAATTCACTCATATACAATGTACTACACTGTGCATTTCGTCTAATGCGGGTTTTTCAGTAAATTCTAAATTTTTCAGTGCAATTCACTCATATACTATGTACTACACTGTACATTTCGTCTAATGCGGGTTTTTCAGTAAATTCTAAGTTTTTCAGTGCAACTCACTCATATACAATGTACTACACTGTGCATTTCGTCTAATGCGGGTTTTTCAGTAAATTCTAAGTTTTTCAGTGCAACTCACTCATATACAATGTACTACACTGTGCATTTCGTCTAATGCGGGTTTTTCAGTAAATTCTAAGTTTTTCAGTGCAACTCACTCATATACAATGTACTAAACTGTGCATTTCGTCTAATGCGGGTTTTTCAGTAAATTCTAAGTTTTTCAGTGCAACTCACTCATATACAATGTACTACACTGTGCATTTCGTCTAATGCGGGTTTTTCAGTAAATTCTAAGTTTTTCAGTGCAACTCACTCATATACAATGTACTACACTGTGCATTTCGTCTAATGCGGTTTTTTCAGTAAATTCTAAGTTTTTCAGTGCAACTCACTCATATACAATGTACTACACTGTGCATTTCGTCTAATGCGGGTTTTTCAGTAAATTCTAAATTTTTCAGTGCAACTCACTCATATACTATGTACTACACTGTACATTTCGTCTAATGCGGGTTTTTCAGTAAATTCTAAGTTTTTCAGTGCAACTCACTCATATACTATGTACTACACTGTGCATTTCGTCTAATGCGGGTTTTTCAGTAAATTCTAAGTTTTACAGTGCAACTCACTCATATACAATGTACTACACTGTGCATTTCGTCTAATGCGGGTTTTTCAGTAAATTCTAAGTTTTTCAGTGCAACTCACTCATATACAATGTACTACACTGTGCATTTCGTCTAATGCGGGTTTTTCAGTAAATTCTAAGTTTTTCAGTGCAACTCACTCATATACAATGTACTACACTGTGCATTTCGTCTAATGCGGGTTTTTCAGTAAATTCTAAGTTTTTCAGTGCAACTCACTCATATAAAATGTACTACACTGTGCATTTAGTCTAATGCGGGTTTTTCAGTAAATTCTAAGATTTTCAGTGCAACTCACTCATATACTATGTACTACACTGTGCATTTCGTCTAATGCGGGTTTTTCAGTAAATTCTAAGTTTTTCAGTGCAACTCACTCATATACAATGTACTACACTGTTCATTTCGTCTAATGCGGGTTTTTTAGTAAATTCTAAGTTTTTCAGTGCAACTCACTCATATACAATGTACTACACTGTGCATTTCGTCTAATGCGGGTTTTTCAGTAAATTCTAAATTTTTCAGTGCAACTCACTCATATACTATGTACTACACTGTACATTTCGTCTAATGCGGGTTTTTCAGTAAATTCTAAGTTTTTCAGTGCAACTCACTCATATACAATGTACTACACTGTGCATTTCATCTAATGCGGGTTTTTCAGTAAATTCTAAGTTTTTCAGTGCAACTCACTCATATACAATGTACTACACTGTTCATTTCGTCTAATGCGGGTTTTTTAGTAAATTCTAAGTTTTTCAGTGCAATTCACTCATATACAATGTACTACACTGTGCATTTCGTCTAATGCGGGTTTTTCAGTAAATTCTAAATTTTTCAGTGCAATTCACTCATATACTATGTACTACACTGTACATTTCGTCTAATGCGGGTTTTTCAGTAAATTCTAAGTTTTTCAGTGCAATTCACTCATATACTATGTACTACACTGTGCATTTCGTCTAATGCGGGTTTTTCAGTAAATTCTAAGTTTTTCAGTGCAACTCACTCATATACAATGTACTACACTGTGCATTTCGACTAATGCGGGTTTTTCAGTAAATTCTAAGTTTTTCAGTGCAACTCACTCATATACAATGTACTACACTGTGCATTTCGTCTAATGCGGGTTTTTCAGTAAATTCTAAGTTTTTCAGTGCAACTCACTCATATACAATGTACTACACTGTGCATTTCGTCTAATGCGGGTTTTTCAGTAAATTCTAAGTTTTTCAGTGCAACTCACTCATATACAATGTACTAAACTGTGCATTTCGTCTAATGCGGGTTTTTCAGTAAATTCTAAGTTTTTCAGTGCAACTCACTCATATACAATGTACTACACTGTGCATTTCGTCTAATGCGGGTTTTTCAGTAAATTCTAAGTTTTTCAGTGCAACTCACTCATATACAATGTACTACACTGTGCATTTCGTCTAATGCGGTTTTTTCAGTAAATTCTAAGTTTTTCAGTGCAATTCACTCATATACTATGTACTACACTGTGCATTTCGTCTAATGCGGGTTTTTCAGTAAATTCTAAGTTTTTCAGTGCAACTCACTCATATACAATGTACTACACTGTGCATTTCGTCTAATGCGGGTTTTTCAGTAAATTCTAAGTTTTTCAGTGCAACTCACTCATATACAATGTACTACACTGTGCATTTCGTCTAATGCGGGTTTTTCAGTAAATTCTAAGTTTTTCAGTGCAACTCACTCATATACAATGTACTACACTGTGCATTTCATCTAATGCGGGTTTTTCAGTAAATTCTAAGTTTTTCAGTGCATCTCACTCATATACAATGTACTACACTGTGCATTTCGTCTAATGCGGGTTTTTCAGTAAATTCTAAATTTTTCAGTGCAACTCACTCATATACTATGTACTACACTGTACATTTCGTCTAATGCGGGTTTTTCAGTAAATTCTAAGTTTTTCAGTGCAACTCACTCATATACTATGTACTACACTGTGCATTTCGTCTAATGCGGGTTTTTCAGTAAATTCTAAGTTTTACAGTGCAACTCACTCATATACTATGTACTACACTGTGCATTTCGTCTAATGCGGGTTTTTCAGTAAATTCTAAGTTTTTCAGTGCAACTCACTCATATACAATGTACTAAACTGTGCATTTCGTCTAATGCGGGTTTTTCAGTAAATTCTAAGTTTTTCAGTGCAACTCACTCATATACAATGTACTACACTGTGCATTTCGTCTAATGCGGGTTTTTCAGTAAATTCTAAGTTTTTCAGTGCAACTCACTCATATACAATGTACTACACTGTGCATTTCGTCTAATGCGGGTTTTTCAGTAAATTCTAAGTTTTTCAGTGCAACTCACTCATATACAATGTACTACACTGTGCATTTCGTCTAATGCGGGTTTTTCAGTAAATTCTAAGTTTTTCAGTGCAACTCACTCATATACTATGTACTACACTGTGCATTTCGTCTAATGCGGGTTTTTCAGTAAATTCTAAGTTTTTCAGTGCAACTCACTCATATACAATGTACTACACTGTTCATTTCGTCTAATGCGGGTTTTTTAGTAAATTCTAAGTTTTTCAGTGCAATTCACTCATATACAATGTACTACACTGTGCATTTCGTCTAATGCGGGTTTTTCAGTAAATTCTAAATTTTTCAGTGCAATTCACTCATATACTATGTACTACACTGTACATTTCGTCTAATGCGGGTTTTTCAGTAAATTCTAAGTTTTTCAGTGCAACTCACTCATATACAATGTACTACACTGTGCATTTCGTCTAATGCGGGTTTTTCAGTAAATTCTAAGTTTTTCAGTGCAACTCACTCATATACAATGTACTACACTGTGCATTTCGTCTAATGCGGGTTTTTCAGTAAATTCTAAGTTTTTCAGTGCAACTCACTCATATACAATGTACTAAACTGTGCATTTCGTCTAATGCGGGTTTTTCAGTAAATTCTAAGTTTTTCAGTGCAACTCACTCATATACAATGTACTACACTGTGCATTTCGTCTAATGCGGGTTTTTCAGTAAATTCTAAGTTTTTCAGTGCAACTCACTCATATACAATGTACTACACTGTGCATTTCGTCTAATGCGGTTTTTTCAGTAAATTCTAAGTTTTTCAGTGCAACTCACTCATATACAATGTACTACACTGTGCATTTCGTCTAATGCGGGTTTTTCAGTAAATTCTAAATTTTTCAGTGCAACTCACTCATATACTATGTACTACACTGTACATTTCGTCTAATGCGGGTTTTTCAGTAAATTCTAAGTTTTTCAGTGCAACTCACTCATATACTATGTACTACACTGTGCATTTCGTCTAATGCGGGTTTTTCAGTAAATTCTAAGTTTTACAGTGCAACTCACTCATATACAATGTACTACACTGTGCATTTCGTCTAATGCGGGTTTTTCAGTAAATTCTAAGTTTTTCAGTGCAACTCACTCATATACAATGTACTACACTGTGCATTTCGTCTAATGCGGGTTTTTCAGTAAATTCTAAGTTTTTCAGTGCAACTCACTCATATACAATGTACTACACTGTGCATTTCGTCTAATGCGGGTTTTTCAGTAAATTCTAAGTTTTTCAGTGCAACTCACTCATATAAAATGTACTACACTGTGCATTTAGTCTAATGCGGGTTTTTCAGTAAATTCTAAGATTTTCAGTGCAACTCACTCATATACTATGTACTACACTGTGCATTTCGTCTAATGCGGGTTTTTCAGTAAATTCTAAGTTTTTCAGTGCAACTCACTCATATACAATGTACTACACTGTTCATTTCGTCTAATGCGGGTTTTTTAGTAAATTCTAAGTTTTTCAGTGCAACTCACTCATATACAATGTACTACACTGTGCATTTCGTCTAATGCGGGTTTTTCAGTAAATTCTAAATTTTTCAGTGCAACTCACTCATATACTATGTACTACACTGTACATTTCGTCTAATGCGGGTTTTTCAGTAAATTCTAAGTTTTTCAGTGCAACTCACTCATATACAATGTACTACACTGTGCATTTCATCTAATGCGGGTTTTTCAGTAAATTCTAAGTTTTTCAGTGCAACTCACTCATATACAATGTACTACACTGTGCATTTCGTCTAATGCGGGTTTTTCAGTAAATTCTAAGTTTTTCAGTGCAACTCACTCATATACAATGTACTACACTGTGCATTTCGTCTAATGCGGGTTTTTCAGTAAATTCTAAGTTTTTCAGTGCAACTCACTCATATACTCTGTACTACACTGTGCATTTCGTCTAATGCGGGTTTTTCAGTAAATTCTAATTTTTTCAGTGCAACTCACTCATATACAATGTACTACACTGTGCATTTCGTCTGATGCGGGTTTTTCAGTAAATTCTAATTTTTTCAGTGCAACTCACTCATATACAATGTACTACACTGTGCATTTCGTCTGATGCGGGTTTTTCAGTAAATTCTAAGTTTTTCAGTGCAACTCACTCATATACAATGTACTACACTGTGCATTTCGACTAATGCGGGTTTTTCAGCAAATTCTAAGTTTTTCAGTGCAACTCACTCATATACAATGTACTACACTGTGCATTTCGTCTAATGCGGGTTTTTCAGTAAATTCTAAGTTTTTCAGTGCAACTCACTCATATACTATGTACTACACTGTGCATTTCGTCTAATGCGGGTTTTTCAGTAAATTCTAAGTTTTTCAGTGCAACTCACTCATATACAATGTACTACACTGTGCATTTCGACTAATGCGGGTTTTTCAGCAAATTCTAAGTTTTTCAGTGCAACTCACTCATATACAATGTACTACACTGTGCATTTCGTCTAATGCGGGTTTTTCAGTAAATTCTAAGTTTTTCAGTGCAACTCACTCATATACAATGTACTACACTGTGCATTTCGTCTAATGCGGGTTTTTCAGTAAATTCTAAGTTTTCAGTGCAACTCACTCATATACAATGTACTAAACTGTGCATTTCGTCTAATGCGGGTTTTTCAGTAAATTCTAAGTTTTTCAGTGCAACTCACTCATATACAATGTACTACACTGTGCATTTCGTCTAATGCGGGTTTTTCAGTAAATTCTAAGTTTTTCAGTGCAACTCACTCATATACAATGTACTACACTGTGCATTTCGTCTAATGCGGGTTTTTCAGTAAATTCTAAGTTTTTCAGTGCAACTCACTCATATACAATGTACTACACTGTGCATTTCGTCTAATGCGGGTTTTTCAGTAAATTCTAAGTTTTTCAGTGCAACTCACTCATATACTATGTACTACACTGTGCATTTCGTCTAATGCGGGTTTTTCAGTAAATTCTAAGTTTTTCAGTGCAACTCACTCATATACAATGTACTACACTGTTCATTTCGTCTAATGCGGGTTTTTTAGTAAATTCTAAGTTTTTCAGTGCAATTCACTCATATACAATGTACTACACTGTGCATTTCGTCTAATGCGGGTTTTTCAGTAAATTCTAAATTTTTCAGTGCAATTCACTCATATACTATGTACTACACTGTACATTTCGTCTAATGCGGGTTTTTCAGTAAATTCTAAGTTTTTCAGTGCAACTCACTCATATACAATGTACTACACTGTGCATTTCGTCTAATGCGGGTTTTTCAGTAAATTCTAAGTTTTTCAGTGCAACTCACTCATATACAATGTACTAAACTGTGCATTTCGTCTAATGCGGGTTTTTCAGTAAATTCTAAGTTTTTCAGTGCAATTCACTCATATACTATGTACTACACTGTGCATTTCGTCTAATGCGGGTTTTTCAGTAAATTCTAAGTTTTTCAGTGCAACTCACTCATATACAATGTACTACACTGTGCATTTCGACTAATGCGGGTTTTTCAGTAAATTCTAAGTTTTTCAGTGCAACTCACTCATATACAATGTACTACACTGTGCATTTCGTCTAATGCGGGTTTTTCAGTAAATTCTAAGTTTTTCAGTGCAACTCACTCATATACAATGTACTACACTGTGCATTTCGTCTAATGCGGGTTTTTCAGTAAATTCTAAGTTTTTCAGTGCAACTCACTCATATACAATGTACTAAACTGTGCATTTCGTCTAATGCGGGTTTTTCAGTAAATTCTAAGTTTTTCAGTGCAACTCACTCATATACAATGTACTACACTGTGCATTTCGTCTAATGCGGGTTTTTCAGTAAATTCTAAGTTTTTCAGTGCAACTCACTCATATACAATGTACTACACTGTGCATTTCATCTAATGCGGGTTTTTCAGTAAATTCTAAGTTTTTCAGTGCAACTCACTCATATACAATGTACTACACTGTGCATTTCGTCTAATGCGGGTTTTTCAGTAAATTCTAAGTTTTTCAGTGCAACTCACTCATATACTATGTACTACACTGTGCATTTCGTCTAATGCGGGTTTTTCAGTAAATTCTAAGTTTTTCAGTGCAACTCACTCATATACAATGTACTACACTGTTCATTTCGTCTAATGCGGGTTTTTTAGTAAATTCTAAGTTTTTCAGTGCAACTCACTCATATACAATGTACTACACTGTGCATTTCGTCTAATGCGGGTTTTTCAGTAAATTCTAAATTTTTCAGTGCAACTCACTCATATACTATGTACTACACTGTACATTTCGTCTAATGCGGGTTTTTCAGTAAATTCTAAGTTTTTCAGTGCAACTCACTCATATACTATGTACTACACTGTGCATTTCGTCTAATGCGGGTTTTTCAGTAAATTCTAAGTTTTACAGTGCAACTCTCTCATATACTATGTACTACACTGTGCATTTCGTCTAATGCGGGTTTTTCAGTAAATTCTAAGTTTTTCAGTGCAACTCACTCATATACAATGTACTACACTGTGCATTTCGTCTAATGCGGTTTTTTCAGTAAATTCTAAGTTTTTCAGTGCAATTCACTCATATACTATGTACTACACTGTGCATTTCGTCTAATGCGGGTTTTTCAGTAAATTCTAAGTTTTTCAGTGCAACTCACTCATATACAATGTACTACACTGTGCATTTCGTCTAAAGCGGGTTTTTCAGTAAATTCTAAGTTTTTCAGTGCAACTCACTCATATACAATGTACTACACTGTGCATTTCGTCTAATGCGGGTTTTTCAGTAAATTCTAAGTTTTTCAGTGCAACTCACTCATATACAATGTACTACACTGTGCATTTCGTCTAATGCGGGTTTTTCAGTAAATTCTAAGTTTTTCAGTGCAACTCACTCATATACAATGTACTACACTGTGCATTTAGTCTAATGCGGGTTTTTCAGTAAATTCTGAGTTTTTCAGTGCAACTCACTCATATACTATGTACTACACTGTGCATTTCGTCTAATGCGGGTTTTTCAGTAAATTCTAAGTTTTTCAGTGCAACTCACTCATATACAATATACTACACTGTTCATTTCGTCTAATGCGGGTTTTTTAGTAAATTCTAAATTTTTCAGTGCAACTCACTCATATACTATGTACTACACTGTACATTTCGTCTAATGCGGGTTTTTCAGTAAATTCTAAGTTTTTCAGTGCAACTCACTCATATACTATGTACTACACTGTGCATTTCGTCTAATGCGGGTTTTTCAGTAAATTCTAAGTTTTTCAGTGCAACTCACTCATATACTATGTACTACACTGTGCATTTCGTCTAATGCGGGTTTTTCAGTAAATTCTAAGTTTTTCAGTGCAAATCACTCATATACAATGTACTACACTGTGCATTTCGTCTAATGCGGTTTTTTAAGTAAATTCTAAGTTTTTCAGTGCAATTCACTCATATACTATGTACTACACTGTGCATTTCGTCTAATGCGGGTTTTTCAGTAAATTCTAAGTTTTTCAGTGCAACTCACTCATATACAATGTACTACACTGTGCATTTCGTCTAATGCGGGTTTTTCAGTAAATTCTAAGTTTTTCAGTGCAACTCACTCATATACAATGTACTACACTGTGCATTTCATCTAATGCGGGTTTTTCAGTAAATTCTAAGTTTTTTAGTGCAACTCACTCATATACAATGTACTACACTGTGCATTTCGTCTAATGCGGGTTTTTCAGTAAATTCTAAGTTTTTCAGTGCAACTCACTCATATACTATGTACTACACTGTGCATTTCGTCTAATGCGGGTTTTTCAGTAAATTCTAAGTTTTTCAGTGCAACTCACTCATATACAATGTACTACACTGTTCATTTCGTCTAATGCGGGTTTTTCAGTAAATTCTAAGTTTTTCAGTGCAACTCACTCATATACAATGTACTACACTGTGCATTTCGTCTAATGCGGGTTTTTCAGTAAATTCTAAGTTTTTCAGTGCAATTCACTCATATACTATGTACTACACTGTGCATTTCGTCTAATGCGGGTTTTTCAGTAAATTCTAAGTTTTTCAGTGCAACTCACTCATATACAATGTACTACACTGTGCATTTCGACTAATGCGGGTTTTTCAGTAAATTCTAAGTTTTTCAGTGCAACTCACTCATATACAATGTACTACACTGTGCATTTCGTCTAATGCGGGTTTTTCAGTAAATTCTAAGTTTTTCAGTGCAACTCACTCATATACAATGTACTACACTGTGCATTTCGTCTAATGCGGGTTTTTCAGTAAATTCTAAGTTTTTCAGTGCAACTCACTCATATACAATGTACTAAACTGTGCATTTCGTCTAATGCGGGTTTTTCAGTAAATTCTAAGTTTTTCAGTGCAACTCACTCATATACAATGTACTACACTGTGCATTTCGTCTAATGCGGGTTTTTCAGTAAATTCTAAGTTTTTCACTGCAACTCACTCATATACAATGTACTACACTGTGCATTTCGTCTAATGCGGGTTTTTCAGTAAATTCTAAGTTTTTCAGTGCAACTCACTCATATACAATGTACTACACTGTGCATTTCGTCTAATGCGGGTTTTTCAGTAAATTCTAAGTTTTTCAGTGCAACTCACTCATATACTATGTACTACACTGTGCATTTCGTCTAATGCGGGTTTTTCAGTAAATTCTAAGTTTTTCAGTGCAACTCACTCATATACAATGTACTACACTGTTCATTTCGTCTAATGCGGGTTTTTTAGTAAATTCTAAGTTTTTCAGTGCAATTCACTCATATACAATGTACTACACTGTGCATTTCGTCTAATGCGGGTTTTTCAGTAAATTCTAAATTTTTCAGTGCAATTCACTCATATACTATGTACTACACTGTACATTTCGTCTAATGCGGGTTTTTCAGTAAATTCTAAGTTTTTCAGTGCAACTCACTCATATACAATGTACTACACTGTGCATTTCGTCTAATGCGGGTTTTTCAGTAAATTCTAAGTTTTTCAGTGCAACTCACTCATATACAATGTACTAAACTGTGCATTTCGTCTAATGCGGGTTTTTCAGTAAATTCTAAGTTTTTCAGTGCAATTCACTCATATACTATGTACTACACTGTGCATTTCGTCTAATGCGGGTTTTTCAGTAAATTCTAAGTTTTTCAGTGCAACTCACTCATATACAATGTACTACACTGTGCATTTCGACTAATGCGGGTTTTTCAGTAAATTCTAAGTTTTTCAGTGCAACTCACTCATATACAATGTACTACACTGTGCATTTCGTCTAATGCGGGTTTTTCAGTAAATTCTAAGTTTTTCAGTGCAACTCACTCATATACAATGTACTACACTGTGCATTTCGTCTAATGCGGGTTTTTCAGTAAATTCTAAGTTTTTCAGTGCAACTCACTCATATACAATGTACTAAACTGTGCATTTCGTCTAATGCGGGTTTTTCAGTAAATTCTAAGTTTTTCAGTGCAACTCACTCATATACAATGTACTACACTGTGCATTTCGTCTAATGCGGGTTTTTCAGTAAATTCTAAGTTTTTCAGTGCAACTCACTCATATACAATGTACTACACTGTGCATTTCATCTAATGCGGGTTTTTCAGTAAATTCTAAGTTTTTCAGTGCAACTCACTCATATACAATGTACTACACTGTGCATTTCGTCTAATGCGGGTTTTTCAGTAAATTCTAAGTTTTTCAGTGCAACTCACTCATATACTATGTACTACACTGTGCATTTCGTCTAATGCGGGTTTTTCAGTAAATTCTAAGTTTTTCAGTGCAACTCACTCATATACAATGTACTACACTGTTCATTTCGTCTAATGCGGGTTTTTTAGTAAATTCTAAGTTTTTCAGTGCAACTCACTCATATACAATGTACTACACTGTGCATTTCGTCTAATGCGGGTTTTTCAGTAAATTCTAAATTTTTCAGTGCAACTCACTCATATACTATGTACTACACTGTACATTTCGTCTAATGCGGGTTTTTCAGTAAATTCTAAGTTTTTCAGTGCAACTCACTCATATACTATGTACTACACTGTGCATTTCGTCTAATGCGGGTTTTTCAGTAAATTCTAAGTTTTACAGTGCAACTCTCTCATATACTATGTACTACACTGTGCATTTCGTCTAATGCGGGTTTTTCAGTAAATTCTAAGTTTTTCAGTGCAACTCACTCATATACAATGTACTACACTGTGCATTTCGTCTAATGCGGTTTTTTCAGTAAATTCTAAGTTTTTCAGTGCAATTCACTCATATACTATGTACTACACTGTGCATTTCGTCTAATGCGGGTTTTTCAGTAAATTCTAAGTTTTTCAGTGCAACTCACTCATATACAATGTACTACACTGTGCATTTCGTCTAAAGCGGGTTTTTCAGTAAATTCTAAGTTTTTCAGTGCAACTCACTCATATACAATGTACTACACTGTGCATTTCGTCTAATGCGGGTTTTTCAGTAAATTCTAAGTTTTTCAGTGCAACTCACTCATATACAATGTACTACACTGTGCATTTCGTCTAATGCGGGTTTTTCAGTAAATTCTAAGTTTTTCAGTGCAACTCACTCATATACAATGTACTACACTGTGCATTTAGTCTAATGCGGGTTTTTCAGTAAATTCTAAGTTTTTCAGTGCAACTCACTCATATACTATGTACTACACTGTGCATTTCGTCTAATGCGGGTTTTTCAGTAAATTCTAAGTTTTTCAGTGCAACTCACTCATATACAATATACTACACTGTTCATTTCGTCTAATGCGGGTTTTTTAGTAAATTCTAAATTTTTCAGTGCAACTCACTCATATACTATGTACTACACTGTACATTTCGTCTAATGCGGGTTTTTCAGTAAATTCTAAGTTTTTCAGTGCAACTCACTCATATACTATGTACTACACTGTGCATTTCGTCTAATGCGGGTTTTTCAGTAAATTCTAAGTTTTTCAGTGCAACTCACTCATATACTATGTACTACACTGTGCATTTCGTCTAATGCGGGTTTTTCAGTAAATTCTAAGTTTTTCAGTGCAAATCACTCATATACAATGTACTACACTGTGCATTTCGTCTAATGCGGTTTTTTAAGTAAATTCTAAGTTTTTCAGTGCAATTCACTCATATACTATGTACTACACTGTGCATTTCGTCTAATGCGGGTTTTTCAGTAAATTCTAAGTTTTTCAGTGCAACTCACTCATATACAATGTACTACACTGTGCATTTCGTCTAATGCGGGTTTTTCAGTAAATTCTAAGTTTTTCAGTGCAACTCACTCATATACAATGTACTACACTGTGCATTTCATCTAATGCGGGTTTTTCAGTAAATTCTAAGTTTTTTAGTGCAACTCACTCATATACAATGTACTACACTGTGCATTTCGTCTAATGCGGGTTTTTCAGTAAATTCTAAGTTTTTCAGTGCAACTCACTCATATACTATGTACTACACTGTGCATTTCGTCTAATGCGGGTTTTTCAGTAAATTCTAAGTTTTTCAGTGCAACTCACTCATATACAATGTACTACACTGTTCATTTCGTCTAATGCGGGTTTTTCAGTAAATTCTAAGTTTTTCAGTGCAACTCACTCATATACAATGTACTACACTGTGCATTTCGTCTAATGCGGGTTTTTCAGTAAATTCTAAGTTTTTCAGTGCAATTCACTCATATACTATGTACTACACTGTGCATTTCGTCTAATGCGGGTTTTTCAGTAAATTCTAAGTTTTTCAGTGCAACTCACTCATATACAATGTACTACACTGTGCATTTCGACTAATGCGGGTTTTTCAGTAAATTCTAAGTTTTTCAGTGCAACTCACTCATATACAATGTACTACACTGTGCATTTCGTCTAATGCGGGTTTTTCAGTAAATTCTAAGTTTTTCAGTGCAACTCACTCATATACAATGTACTACACTGTGCATTTCGTCTAATGCGGGTTTTTCAGTAAATTCTAAGTTTTTCAGTGCAACTCACTCATATACAATGTACTAAACTGTGCATTTCGTCTAATGCGGGTTTTTCAGTAAATTCTAAGTTTTTCAGTGCAACTCACTCATATACAATGTACTACACTGTGCATTTCGTCTAATGCGGGTTTTTCAGTAAATTCTAAGTTTTTCACTGCAACTCACTCATATACAATGTACTACACTGTGCATTTCGTCTAATGCGGGTTTTTCAGTAAATTCTAAGTTTTTCAGTGCAACTCACTCATATACAATGTACTACACTGTGAATTTCATCTAATGCGGGTTTTTCAGTAAATTCTAAGTTTTTCAGTGCAACTCACTCATATACAATGTACTACACTGTGCATTTCGTCTAATGCGGGTTTTTCAGTAAATTCTAAGTTTTTCAGTGCAACTCACTCATATACTATGTACTACACTGTGCATTTCGTCTAATGCGGGTTTTTCAGTAAATTCTAAGTTTTTCAGTGCAACTCACTCATATACAATGTACTACACTGTGCATTTCGTCTAATGCGGTTTTTTCAGTAAATTCTAAGTTTTTCAGTGCAATTCACTCATATACTATGTACTACACTGTGCATTTCGTCTAATGCGGGTTTTTCAGTAAATTCTAAGTTTTTCAGTGCAACTCACTCATATACAATGTACTACACTGTGCATTTCGTCTAAAGCGGGTTTTTCAGTAAATTCTAAGTTTTTCAGTGCAACTCACTCATATACAATGTACTACACTGTGCATTTCGTCTAATGCGGGTTTTTCAGTAAATTCTAAGTTTTTCAGTGCAACTCACTCATATACAATGTACTACACTGTGCATTTCGTCTAATGCGGGTTTTTCAGTAAATTCTAAGTTTTTCAGTGCAACTCACTCATATACAATGTACTACACTGTGCATTTAGTCTAATGCGGGTTTTTCAGTAAATTCTAAGTTTTTCAGTGCAACTCACTCATATACTATGTACTACACTGTGCATTTCGTCTAATGCGGGTTTTTCAGTAAATTCTAAGTTTTTCAGTGCAACTCACTCATATACAATATACTACACTGTTCATTTCGTCTAATGCGGGTTTTTTAGTAAATTCTAAGTTTTTCAGTGCAACTCACTCATATACAATGTACTACACTGTGCATTTCGTCTAATGCGGGTTTTTCAGTAAATTCTAAATTTTTCAGTGCAACTCACTCATATACTATGTACTACACTGTACATTTCGTCTAATGCGGGTTTTTCAGTAAATTCTAAGTTTTTCAGTGCAACTCACTCATATACTATGTACTACACTGTGCATTTCGTCTAATGCGGGTTTTTCAGTAAATTCTAAGTTTTTCAGTGCAACTCACTCATATACTATGTACTACACTGTGCATTTCGTCTAATGCGGGTTTTTCAGTAAATTCTAAGTTTTTCAGTGCAAATCACTCATATACAATGTACTACACTGTGCATTTCGTCTAATGCGGTTTTTTAAGTAAATTCTAAGTTTTTCAGTGCAATTCACTCATATACTATGTACTACACTGTGCATTTCGTCTAATGCGGGTTTTTCAGTAAATTCTAAGTTTTTCAGTGCAACTCACTCATATACAATGTACTACACTCTGCATTTCGTCTAATGCGGGTTTTTCAGTAAATTCTAAGTTTTTCAGTGCAACTCACTCATATACAATGTACTACACTGTGCATTTCATCTAATGCGGGTTTTTCAGTAAATTCTAAGTTTTTTAGTGCAACTCACTCATATACAATGTACTACACTGTGCATTTCGTCTAATGCGGGTTTTTCAGTAAATTCTAAGTTTTTCAGTGCAACTCACTCATATACTATGTACTACACTGTGCATTTCGTCTAATGCGGGTTTTTCAGTAAATTCTAAGTTTTTCAGTGCAACTCACTCATATACAATGTACTACACTGTTCATTTCGTCTAATGCGGGTTTTTCAGTAAATTCTAAGTTTTTCAGTGCAACTCACTCATATACAATGTACTACACTGTGCATTTCGTCTAATGCGGTTTTTTCAGTAAATTCTAAGTTTTTCAGTGCAATTCACTCATATACTATGTACTACACTGTGCATTTCGTCTAATGCGGGTTTTTCAGTAAATTCTAAGTTTTTCAGTGCAACTCACTCATATACTATGTACTACACTGTGCATTTCGTCTAATGCGGGTTTTTCAGTAAATTCTAAGTTTTTCAGTGCAACTCACTCATATACAATGTACTACACTGTTCATTTCGTCTAATGCGGGTTTTTCAGTAAATTCTAAGTTTTTCAGTGCAACTCACTCATATACAATGTACTACACTGTGCATTTCGTCTAATGCGGTTTTTTCAGTAAATTCTAAGTTTTTCAGTGCAATTCACTCATATACTATGTACTACACTGTGCATTTCGTCTAATGCGGGTTTTTCAGTAAATTCTAAGTTTTTCAGTGCAACTCACTCATATACAATGTACTACACTGTGCATTTCGTCTACTGCGGGTTTTTCAGTAAATTCTAAATTTTTCAGTGCAACTCACTCATATACTATGTACTACACTGTACATTTCGTCTAATGCGGGTTTTTCAGTAAATTCTAAGTTTTTCAGTGCAACTCACTCATATACTATGTACTACACTGTGCATTTCGTCTAATGCGGGTTTTTCAGTAAATTCTAAGTTTTTCAGTGCAACTCACTCATATACTATGTACTACACTGTGCATTTCGTCTAATGCGGGTTTTTCAGTAAATTCTAAGTTTTTCAGTGCAACTCACTCATATACAATGTACTACACTGTGCATTTCGTCTAATGCGGTTTTTTCAGTAAATTCTAAGTTTTTCAGTGCAATTCACTCATATACTATGTACTACACTGTGCATTTCGTCTAATGCGGGTTTTTCAGTAAATTCTAAGTTTTTCAGTGCAACTCACTCATATACAATGTACTACACTGTGCATTTCGTCTAATGCGGGTTTTTCAGTAAATTCTAAGTTTTTCAGTGCAACTCACTCATATACAATGTACTACACTGTGCATTTCGTCTAATGCGGGTTTTTCAGTAAATTCTAAGTTTTTCAGTGCAACTCACTCATATACAATGTACTACACTGTGCATTTCATCTAATGCGGGTTTTTCAGTAAATTCTAAGTTTTTCAGTGCAACTCACTCACATACAATGTACTACACTGTGCATTTCGTCTAATGCGGGTTTTTCAGTAAATTCTAAGTTTTTCAGTGCAACTCACTCATATACTATGTACTACACTGTGCATTTCGTCTAATGCGGGTTTTTCAGTAAATTCTAAGTTTTTCAGTGCAACTCACTCATATACTATGTACTACACTGTGCATTTCGTCTAATGCGGGTTTTTCAGTAAATTCTAAGTTTTTCAGTGCAACTCACTCATATACAATGTACTACACTGTGCATTTCGTCTAATGCGGGTTTTTCAGTAAATTCTAAGTTTTTCAGTGCAACTCACTCATATACAATGTACTACACTGTGCATTTCGTCTAATGCGGGTTTTTCAGTAAATTCTAAGTTTTTCAGTGCAACTCACTCATATACAATGTACTACACTGTGCATTTAGTCTAATGCGGGTTTTTCAGTAAATTCTAAGATTTTCAGTGCAACTCACTCATATACTATGTACTACACTGTGCATTTCGTCTAATGCGGGTTTTTCAGTAAATTCTAAGTTTTTCAGTGCAACTCACTCATATACAATGTACTACACTGTTCATTTCGTCTAATGCGGGTTTTTTAATAAATTCTAAGTTTTTCAGTGCAACTCACTCATATACAATGTACTACACTGTGCATTTCGTCTAATGCGGGTTTTTCAGTAAATTCTAAATTTTTCAGTGCAACTCACTCATATACAATGTACTACACTGTGCATTTCGTCTAATGCGGTTTTTTCAGTAAATTCTAAGTTTTTCAGTGCAATTCACTCATATACTATGTACTACACTGTGCATTTCGTCTAATGCGGGTTTTTCAGTAAATTCTAAGTTTTTCAGTGCAACTCACTCATATACAATGTACTACACTGTGCATTTCGTCTAATGCGGGTTTTTCAGTAAATTCTAAGTTTTTCAGTGCAACTCACTCATATACAATGTACTACACTGTGCATTTCATCTAATGCGGGTTTTTCAGTAAATTCTAAGTTTTTCAGTGCAACTCACTCATATACAATGTACTACACTGTGCATTTCGTCTAATGCGGGTTTTTCAGTAAATTCTAAGTTTTTCAGTGCAACTCACTCATATACAATGTACTACACTGTGCATTTCGTCTAATGCGGGTTTTTCAGTAAATTCTAAGTTTTTTAGTGCAACTCACTCATATACTCTGTACTACACTGTGCATTTCGTCTAATGCGGGTTTTTCAGTAAATTCTAATTTTTTCAGTGCAACTCACTCATATACAATGTACTACACTGTGCATTTCGTCTGATGCGGGTTTTTCAGTAACTTCTAATTTTTTCAGTGCAACTCACTCATATACAATGTACTACACTGTGCATTTCGTCTGATGCGGGTTTTTCAGTAAATTCTAAGTTTTTCAGTGCAACTCACTCATATACAATGTACTACACTGTGCATTTCGTCTAATGCGGGTTTTTCAGTAAATTCTAAGTTTTTCAGTGCAATTCACTCATATACTATGTACTACACTGTGCATTTCGTCTAATGCTGGTTTTTCAGTAAATTCTAAGTTTTTCAGTGCAACTCACTCATATACAATGTACTACACTGTGCATTTCGACTAATGCGGGTTTTTCAGCAAATTCTAAGTTTTTCAGTGCAACTCACTCATATACAATGTACTACACTGTGCATTTCGTCTAATGCGGGTTTTTCAGTAAATTCTAAGTTTTTCAGTGCAACTCACTCATATACAATGTACTACACTGTGCATTTCTTCTAATGCGGGTTTTTCAGTAAATTCTAAGTTTTCAGTGCAACTCACTCATATACAATGTACTAAACTGTGCATTTCGTCTAATGCGGGTTTTTCAGTAAATTCTAAGTTTTTCAGTGCAACTCACTCATATACAATGTACTACACTGTGCATTTCGTCTAATGCGGGTTTTTCAGTAAATTCTAAGTTTTTCAGTGCAACTCACTCATATACAATGTACTACACTGTGCATTTCGTCTAATGCGGGTTTTTAAGTTAATTCTAAGTTTTTCAGTGCAACTCACTCATATACAATGTACTACACTGTGCATTTCGTCTAATGCGGGTTTTTCAGTAAATTCTAAGTTTTTCAGTGCAACTCACTCATATACTATGTACTACACTGTGCATTTCGTCTAATGCGGGTTTTTCAGTAAATTCTAAGTTTTTCAGTGCAACTCACTCATATAAAATGTACTACACTGTTCATTTCGTCTAATGCGGGTTTTTTAGTAAATTCTAAGTTTTTCAGTGCAATTCACTCATATACAATGTACTACACTGTGCATTTCGTCTAATGCGGGTTTTTCAGTAAATTCTAAATTTTTCAGTGCAATTCACTCATATACTATGTACTACACTGTACATTTCGTCTAATGCGGGTTTTTCAGTAAATTCTAAGTTTTTCAGTGCAATTCACTCATATACTATGTACTACACTGTGCATTTCGTCTAATGCGGGTTTTTCAGTAAATTCTAAGTTTTTCAGTGCAACTCACTCATATACAATGTACTACACTGTGCATTTCGACTAATGCGGGTTTTTCAGTAAATTCTAAGTTTTTCAGTGCAACTCACTCATATACAATGTACTACACTGTGCATTTCGTCTAATGCGGGTTTTTCAGTAAATTCTAAGTTTTTCAGTGCAACTCACTCATATACAATGTACTACACTGTGCATTTCGTCTAATGCGGGTTTTTCAGTAAATTCTAAGTTTTTCAGTGCAACTCACTCATATACAATGTACTAAACTGTGCATTTCGTCTAATGCGGGTTTTTCAGTAAATTCTAAGTTTTTCAGTGCAACTCACTCATATACAATGTACTACACTGTGCATTTCGTCTAATGCGGGTTTTTCAGTAAATTCTAAGTTTTTCAGTGCAACTCACTCATATACAATGTACTACACTGTGCATTTCGTCTAATGCGGTTTTTTCAGTAAATTCTAAGTTTTTCAGTGCAACTCACTCATATACAATGTACTACACTGTGCATTTCGTCTAATGCGGGTTTTTCAGTAAATTCTAAGTTTTTCAGTGCAACTCACTCATATACAATGTACTACACTGTGCATTTCGTCTAATGCGGGTTTTTCAGTAAATTCTAAGTTTTTCAGTGCAACTCACTCATATACAATGTACTACACTGTGCATTTCATCTAATGCGGGTTTTTCAGTAAATTCTAAGTTTTTCAGTGCAACTCACTCCACATACAATGTACTACACTGTGCATTTCGTCTAATGCGGGTTTTTCAGTAAATTCTAAGTTTTTCAGTGCAACTCACTCACATACTATGTACTACACTGTGCATTTCGTCTAATGCGGGTTTTTCAGTAAATTCTAAGTTTTTCAGTGCATCTCACTCATATACAATGTACTACACTGTGCATTTCGTCTAATGCGGGTTTTTCAGAAA
Organism: Mus caroli; assembly: GCF_978045245.1. Taxonomy (NCBI): domain Eukaryota; kingdom Metazoa; phylum Chordata; class Mammalia; order Rodentia; family Muridae; genus Mus; species Mus caroli. Next base: position 21,293 of record NW_028227940.1, on the reverse strand, counting down.
TTCTAAATTTTTCAGTGCAACTCACTCATATACTATGTACTACACTGTACATTTCGTCTAATGCGGGTTTTTCAGTAAATTCTAAGTTTTTCAGTGCAACTCACTCATATACTATGTACTACACTGTGCATTTCGTCTAATGCGGGTTTTTTCAGTAAATTCTAAGTTTTACAGTGCAACTCACTCATATACTATGTACTACACTGTGCATTTCGTCTAATGCGGGTTTTTCAGTAAATTCTAAGTTTTTCAGTGCAACTCACTCATATACAATGTACTAAACTGTGCATTTCGTCTAATGCGGGTTTTTCAGTAAATTCTAAGTTTTTCAGTGCAACTCACTCATATACAATGTACTACACTGTGCATTTCGTCTAATGCGGGTTTTTCAGTAAATTCTAAGTTTTTCAGTGCAACTCACTCATATACAATGTACGACACTGTGCATTTCGTCTAATGCGGGTTTTTCAGTAAATTCTAAGTTTTTCAGTGCAACTCACTCATATACAATGTACTACACTGTGCATTTCGTCTAATGCGGGTTTTTCAGTAAATTCTAAGTTTTTCAGTGCAACTCACTCATATACTATGTACTACACTGTGCATTTCGTCTAATGCGGGTTTTTCAGTAAATTCTAAGTTTTTCAGTGCAACTCACTCATATACAATGTACTACACTGTTCATTTCGTCTAATGCGGGTTTTTCAGTAAATTCTAAGTTTTTCAGTGCAACTCACTCATATACAATGTACTACACTGTGCATTTCGTCTAATGCGGGTTTTTCAGTAAATTCTAAATTTTTCAGTGCAATTCACTCATATACAATGTACTACACTGTACATTTCGTCTAATGCGGGTTTTTCAGTAAATTCTAAGTTTTTCAGTGCAATTCACTCATATACTATGTACTACACTGTGCATTTCGTCTAATGCGGGTTTTTCAGTAAATTCTAAGTTTTTCAGTGCAACTCACTCATATACAATGTACTACACTGTGCATTTCGTCTAATGCGGGTTTTTCAGTAAATTCTAAGTTTTTCAGTGCAACTCACTCATATACAATGTACTACACTGTGCATTTCGTCTAATGCGGGTTTTTCAGTAAATTCTAAGTTTTTCAGTGCAACTCACTCATATACAATGTACTACACTGTGCATTTCGTCTAATGCGGGTTTTTCAGTAAATTCTAAGTTTTTCAGTGCAACTCACTCATATACAATGTACTACACTGTGCATTTCGTCTAATGCGGGTTTTTCAGTAAATTCTAAGTTTTTCAGTGCAACTCACTCATATACAATGTACTACACTGTGCATTTCGTCTAATGCGGGTTTTTCAGTAAATTCTAAATTTTTCAGTGCAACTCACTCATATACTATGTACTACACTGTACATTTCGTCTAATGCGGGTTTTTCAGTAAATTCTAAGTTTTTCAGTGCAACTCACTCATATACTATGTACTACACTGTGCATTTCGTCTAATGCGGGTTTTTCAGTAAATTCTAAGTTTTACAGTGCAACTCACTCATATACTATGTACTACACTGTGCATTTCGTCTAATGCGGGTTTTTCAGTAAATTCTAAGTTTTTCAGTGCAACTCACTCATATACTATGTACTACACTGTGCATTTCGTCTAATGCGGGTTTTTCAGTAAATTCTAAGTTTTTCAGTGCAACTCACTCATATACAATGTACTACACTGTGCATTTCGTCTAATGCGGGTTTTTCAGTAAATTCTAAGTTTTCAGTGCAACTCACTCATATACAATGTACTACACTGTGCATTTCGTCTAATGCGGGTTTTTCAGTAAATTCTAAGTTTTTCAGTGCAACTCACTCATATACAATGTACTACACTGTGCATTTAGTCTAATGCGGGTTTTTCAGTAAATTCTAAGATTTTCAGTGCAACTCACTCATATACTATGTACTACACTGTGCATTTCGTCTAATGCGGGTTTTTCAGTAAATTCTAAGTTTTTCAGTGCAACTCACTCATATACAATGTACTACACTGTTCATTTCGTCTAATGCGGGTTTTTTTAGTAAATTCTAAGTTTTTCAGTGCAACTCACTCATATACAATGTACTACACTGTGCATTTCGTCTAATGCGGGTTTTTCAGTAAATTCTAATTTTTCAGTGCAACTCACTCATATACTATGTACTACACTGTACATTTCGTCTAATGCGGGTTTTTCAGTAAATTCTAAGTTTTTCAGTGCAACTCACTCATATACAATGTACTACACTGTGCATTTCGTCTAATGCGGGTTTTTCAGTAAATTCTAAGTTTTTCAGTGCAACTCACTCATATACAATGTACTACACTGTGCATTTCGTCTAATGCGGGTTTTTCAGTAAATTCTAAGTTTTTCAGTGCAACTCACTCATATACAATGTACTACACTGTGCATTTCGTCTAATGCGGGTTTTTCAGTAAATTCTAAGTTTTTCAGTGCAACTCACTCATATACTCTGTACTACACTGTGCATTTCGTCTAATGCGGGTTTTTCAGTAAATTCTAATTTTTTCAGTGCAACTCACTCATATACAATGTACTACACTGTGCATTTCGTCTGATGCGGGTTTTTCAGTAAATTCTAATTTTTCAGTGCAACTCACTCATATACAATGTACTACACTGTGCATTTCGTCTGATGCGGGTTTTTCAGTAAATTCTAAGTTTTTCAGTGCAACTCACTCATATACAATGTACTACACTGTGCATTTCGTCTAATGCGGGTTTTTCAGTAAATTCTAAGTTTTTCAGTGCAATTCACTCATATACTATGTACTACACTGTGCATTTCGTCTAATGCGGGTTTTTCAGTAAATTCTAAGTTTTTCAGTGCAACTCACTCATATACAATGTACTACACTGTGCATTTCGACTAATGCGGGTTTTTCAGCAAATTCTAAGTTTTTCAGTGCAACTCACTCATATACAATGTACTACACTGTGCATTTCGTCTAATGCGGGTTTTTCAGTAAATTCTAAGTTTTTCAGTGCAACTCACTCATATACAATGTACTACACTGTGCATTTCGTCTAATGCGGGTTTTTCAGTAAATTCTAAGTTTTTCAGTGCAACTCACTCATATACAATGTACTACACTGTGCATTTCATCTAATGCGGGTTTTTCAGTAAATTCTAAGTTTTTCAGTGCAACTCACTCATATACAATGTACTACACTGTGCATTTCGTCTAATGCGGGTTTTTCAGTAAATTCTAAGTTTTTCAGTGCAACTCACTCATATACAATGTACTACACTGTGCATTTCGTCTAATGCGGGTTTTTCAGTAAATTCTAAGTTTTTTAGTGCAACTCACTCATATACTCTGTACTACACTGTGCATTTCGTCTAATGCGGGTTTTTCAGTAAATTCTAATTTTTTCAGTGCAACTCACTCATATACAATGTACTACACTGTGCATTTCGTCTGATGCGGGTTTTTCAGTAACTTCTAATTTTTTCAGTGCAACTCACTCATATACAATGTACTACACTGTGCATTTCGTCTGATGCGGGTTTTTCAGTAAATTCTAAGTTTTTCAGTGCAACTCACTCATATACAATGTACTACACTGTGCATTTCGTCTAATGCGGGTTTTTCAGTAAATTCTAAGTTTTTCAGTGCAATTCACTCATATACTATGTACTACACTGTGCATTTCGTCTAATGCTGGTTTTTCAGTAAATTCTAAGTTTTTCAGTGCAACTCACTCATATACAATGTACTACACTGTGCATTTCGACTAATGCGGGTTTTTCAGCAAATTCTAAGTTTTTCAGTGCAACTCACTCATATACAATGTACTACACTGTGCATTTCGTCTAATGCGGGTTTTTCAGTAAATTCTAAGTTTTTCAGTGCAACTCACTCATATACAATGTACTACACTGTGCATTTCTTCTAATGCGGGTTTTTCAGTAAATTCTAAGTTTTCAGTGCAACTCACTCATATACAATGTACTAAACTGTGCATTTCGTCTAATGCGGGTTTTTCAGTAAATTCTAAGTTTTTCAGTGCAACTCACTCATATACAATGTACTACACTGTGCATTTCGTCTAATGCGGGTTTTTCAGTAAATTCTAAGTTTTTCAGTGCAACTCACTCATATACAATGTACTACACTGTGCATTTCGTCTAATGCGGGTTTTTAAGTAAATTCTAAGTTTTTCAGTGCAACTCACTCATATACAATGTACTACACTGTGCATTTCGTCTAATGCGGGTTTTTCAGTAAATTCTAAGTTTTTCAGTGCAACTCACTCATATACTATGTACTACACTGTGCATTTCGTCTAATGCGGGTTTTTCAGTAAATTCTAAGTTTTTCAGTGCAACTCACTCATATACAATGTACTACACTGTTCATTTCGTCTAATGCGGGTTTTTTAGTAAATTCTAAGTTTTTCAGTGCAATTCACTCATATACAATGTACTACACTGTGCATTTCGTCTAATGCGGGTTTTTCAGTAAATTCTAAATTTTTCAGTGCAATTCACTCATATACTATGTACTACACTGTACATTTCGTCTAATGCGGGTTTTTCAGTAAATTCTAAGTTTTTCAGTGCAATTCACTCATATACTATGTACTACACTGTGCATTTCGTCTAATGCGGGTTTTTCAGTAAATTCTAAGTTTTTCAGTGCAACTCACTCATATACAATGTACTACACTGTGCATTTCGACTAATGCGGGTTTTTCAGTAAATTCTAAGTTTTTCAGTGCAACTCACTCATATACAATGTACTACACTGTGCATTTCGTCTAATGCGGGTTTTTCAGTAAATTCTAAGTTTTTCAGTGCAACTCACTCATATACAATGTACTACACTGTGCATTTCGTCTAATGCGGGTTTTTCAGTAAATTCTAAGTTTTTCAGTGCAACTCACTCATATACAATGTACTAAACTGTGCATTTCGTCTAATGCGGGTTTTTCAGTAAATTCTAAGTTTTTCAGTGCAACTCACTCATTATACATGTACTACACTGTGCATTTCGTCTAATGCGGGTTTTTCAGTAAATTCTAAGTTTTTCAGTGCAACTCACTCATATACAATGTACTACACTGTGCATTTCGTCTAATGCGGTTTTTTCAGTAAATTCTAAGTTTTTCAGTGCAACTCACTCATATACAATGTACTACACTGTGCATTTCGTCTAATGCGGGTTTTTCAGTAAATTCTAAGTTTTTCAGTGCAACTCACTCATATACAATGTACTACACTGTGCATTTCGTCTAATGCGGGTTTTTCAGTAAATTCTAAGTTTTTCAGTGCAACTCACTCATATACAATGTACTACACTGTGCATTTCATCTAATGCGGGTTTTTCAGTAAATTCTAAGTTTTTCAGTGCAACTCACTCACATACAATGTACTACACTGTGCATTTCGTCTAATGCGGGTTTTTCAGTAAATTCTAAGTTTTTCAGTGCAACTCACTCACATACTATGTACTACACTGTGCATTTCGTCTAATGCGGGTTTTTCAGTAAATTCTAAGTTTTTCAGTGCATCTCACTCATATACAATGTACTACACTGTGCATTTCGTCTAATGCGGGTTTTTCAGAAAATTCTAAATTTTTCAGTGCAACTCACTCATATACTATGTACTACACTGTACATTTCGTCTAATGCGGGTTTTTCAGTAAATTCTAAGTTTTTCAGTGCAACTCACTCATATACTATGTACTACACTGTGCATTTCGTCTAATGCGGGTTTTTCAGTAAATTCTAAGTTTTACAGTGCAACTCACTCATATACTATGTACTACACTGTGCATTTCGTCTAATGCGGGTTTTTCAGTAAATTCTAAGTTTTTCAGTGCAACTCACTCATATACAATGTACTAAACTGTGCATTTCGTCTAATGCGGGTTTTTCAGTAAATTCTAAGTTTTTCAGTGCAACTCACTCATATACAATGTACTACACTGTGCATTTCGTCTAATGCGGGTTTTTCAGTAAATTCTAAGTTTTTCAGTGCAACTCACTCATATACAATGTACGACACTGTGCATTTCGTCTAATGCGGGTTTTTCAGTAAATTCTAAGTTTTTCAGTGCAACTCACTCATATACAATGTACTACACTGTGCATTTCGTCTAATGCGGGTTTTTCAGTAAATTCTAAGTTTTTCAGTGCAACTCACTCATATACTATGTACTACACTGTGCATTTCGTCTAATGCGGGTTTTTCAGTAAATTCTAAGTTTTTCAGTGCAACTCACTCATATACAATGTACTACACTGTTCATTTCGTCTAATGCGGGTTTTTCAGTAAATTCTAAGTTTTTCAGTGCAACTCACTCATATACAATGTACTACACTGTGCATTTCGTCTAATGCGGGTTTTTCAGTAAATTCTAAATTTTTCAGTGCAACTTCACTCATATACAATGTACTACACTGTACATTTCGTCTAATGCGGGTTTTTCAGTAAATTCTAAGTTTTTCAGTGCAATTCACTCATATACTATGTACTACACTGTGCATTTCGTCTAATGCGGGTTTTTCAGTAAATTCTAAGTTTTTCAGTGCAACTCACTCATATACAATGTACTACACTGTGCATTTCGTCTAATGCGGGTTTTTCAGTAAATTCTAAGTTTTTCAGTGCAACTCACTCATATACAATGTACTACACTGTGCATTTCGTCTAATGCGGGTTTTTCAGTAAATTCTAAGTTTTTCAGTGCAACTCACTCATATACAATGTACTACACTGTGCATTTCGTCTAATGCGGGTTTTTCAGTAAATTCTAAGTTTTTCAGTGCAACTCACTCATATACAATGTACTACACTGTGCATTTCGTCTAATGCGGTTTTTTCAGTAAATTCTAAGTTTTTCAGTGCAACTCACTCATATACAATGTACTACACTGTGCATTTCGTCTAATGCGGGTTTTTCAGTAAATTCTAAATTTTTCAGTGCAACTCACTCATATACTATGTACTACACTGTACATTTCGTCTAATGCGGGTTTTTCAGTAAATTCTAAGTTTTTCAGTGCAACTCACTCATATACTATGTACTACACTGTGCATTTCGTCTAATGCGGGTTTTTCAGTAAATTCTAAGTTTTACAGTGCAACTCACTCATATACTATGTACTACACTGTGCATTTCGTCTAATGCGGGGTTTTTCAGTAAATTCTAAGTTTTTCAGTGCAACTCACTCATATACTATGTACTACACTGTGCATTTCGTCTAATGCGGGTTTTTCAGTAAATTCTAAGTTTTTCAGTGCAACTCACTCATATACAATGTACTACACTGTGCATTTCGTCTAATGCGGGTTTTTTCAGTAAATTCTAAGTTTTTCAGTGCAACTCACTCATATACAATGTACTACACTGTGCATTTCGTCTAATGCGGGTTTTTCAGTAAATTCTAAGTTTTTCAGTGCAACTCACTCATATACAATGTACTACACTGTGCATTTAGTCTAATGCGGGTTTTTCAGTAAATTCTAAGATTTTCAGTGCAACTCACTCATATACTATGTACTACACTGTGCATTTCGTCTAATGCGGGTTTTTCAGTAAATTCTAAGTTTTTCAGTGCAACTCACTCATATACAATGTACTACACTGTTCATTTCGTCTAATGCGGGTTTTTTTAGTAAATTCTAAGTTTTTCAGTGCAACTCACTCATATACAATGTACTACACTGTGCATTTCGTCTAATGCGGGTTTTTCAGTAAATTCTAAATTTTTCAGTGCAACTCACTCATATACTATGTACTACACTGTACATTTCGTCTAATGCGGGTTTTTCAGTAAATTCTAAGTTTTTCAGTGCAACTCACTCATATACAATGTACTACACTGTGCATTTCGTCTAATGCGGGTTTTTCAGTAAATTCTAAGTTTTTCAGTGCAACTCACTCATATACAATGTACTACACTGTGCATTTCGTCTAATGCGGGTTTTTCAGTAAATTCTAAGTTTTTCAGTGCAACTCACTCATATACAATGTACTACACTGTGCATTTCGTCTAATGCGGGTTTTTCAGTAAATTCTAAGTTTTTCAGTGCAACTCACTCATATACTCTGTACTACACTGTGCATTTCGTCTAATGCGGGTTTTTCAGTAAATTCTAATTTTTTCAGTGCAACTCACTCATATACAATGTACTACACTGTGCATTTCGTCTGATGCGGGTTTTTCAGTAAATTCTAATTTTTTCAGTGCAACTCACTCATATACAATGTACTACACTGTGCATTTCGTCTGATGCGGGTTTTTCAGTAAATTCTAAGTTTTTCAGTGCAACTCACTCATATACAATGTACTACACTGTGCATTTCGTCTAATGCGGGTTTTTCAGTAAATTCTAAGTTTTTCAGTGCAATTCACTCATATACTATGTACTACACTGTGCATTTCGTCTAATGCGGGTTTTTCAGTAAATTCTAAGTTTTTCAGTGCAACTCACTCATATACAATGTACTACACTGTGCATTTCGACTAATGCGGGTTTTTCAGCAAATTCTAAGTTTTTCAGTGCAACTCACTCATATACAATGTACTACACTGTGCATTTCGTCTAATGCGGGTTTTTCAGTAAATTCTAAGTTTTTCAGTGCAACTCACTCATATACAATGTACTACACTGTGCATTTCGTCTAATGCGGGTTTTTCAGTAAATTCTAAGTTTTCAGTGCAACTCACTCATATACAATGTACTAAACTGTGCATTTCGTCTAATGCGGGTTTTTCAGTAAATTCTAAGTTTTTCAGTGCAACTCACTCATATACAATGTACTACACTGTGCATTTCGTCTAATGCGGGTTTTTCAGTAAATTCTAAGTTTTTCAGTGCAACTCACTCATATACAATGTACTACACTGTGCATTTCGTCTAATGCGGGTTTTTCAGTAAATTCTAAGTTTTTCAGTGCAACTCACTCATATACAATGTACTACACTGTGCATTTCGTCTAATGCGGGTTTTTCAGTAAATTCTAAGTTTTTCAGTGCAACTCACTCATATACTATGTACTACACTGTGCATTTCGTCTAATGCGGGTTTTTCAGTAAATTCTAAGTTTTTCAGTGCAACTCACTCATATACAATGTACTACACTGTTCATTTCGTCTAATGCGGGTTTTTTAGTAAATTCTAAGTTTTTCAGTGCAATTCACTCATATACAATGTACTACACTGTGCATTTCGTCTAATGCGGGTTTTTCAGTAAATTCTAAGTTTTTCAGTGCAAATCACTCATATACAATGTACTACACTGTGCATTTCGTCTAATGCGGGTTTTTAAGTAAATTCTAAGTTTTTCAGTGCAATTCACTCATATACTATGTACTACACTGTGCATTTCGTCTAATGCGGGTTTTTCAGTAAATTCTAAGTTTTTCAGTGCAACTCACTCATATACAATGTACTACACTGTGCATTTCGTCTAATGCGGGTTTTTTCAGTAAATTCTAAGTTTTTCAGTGCAACTCACTCATATACAATGTACTACACTGTGCATTTCATCTAATGCGGGTTTTTCAGTAAATTCTAAGTTTTTTAGTGCAACTCACTCATATACAATGTACTACACTGTGCATTTCGTCTAATGCGGGTTTTTCAGTAAATTCTAAGTTTTTCAGTGCAACTCACTCATATACTATGTACTACACTGTGCATTTCGTCTAATGCGGGTTTTTCAGTAAATTCTAAGTTTTTCAGTGCAACTCACTCATATACAATGTACTACACTGTTCATTTCGTCTAATGCGGGTTTTTCAGTAAATTCTAAGTTTTTCAGTGCAACTCACTCATATACAATGTACTACACTGTGCATTTCGTCTAATGCGGGTTTTTCAGTAAATTCTAAGTTTTCCAGTGCAATTCACTCATATACTATGTACTACACTGTGCATTTCGTCTAATGCGGGTTTTTCAGTAAATTCTAAGTTTTTCAGTGCAACTCACTCATATACAATGTACTACACTGTGCATTTCGACTAATGCGGGTTTTTCAGTAAATTCTAAGTTTTTCAGTGCAACTCACTCATATACAATGTACTACACTGTGCATTTCGTCTAATGCGGGTTTTTCAGTAAATTCTAAGTTTTTCAGTGCAACTCACTCATATACAATGTACTACACTGTGCATTTCGTCTAATGCGGGTTTTTCAGTAAATTCTAAGTTTTTCAGTGCAACTCACTCATATACAATGTACTACACTGTGCATTTCGTCTAATGCGGGTTTTTCAGTAAATTCTAAGTTTTTCACTGCAACTCACTCATATACAATGTACTACACTGTGCATTTCGTCTAATGCGGGTTTTTCAGTAAATTCTAAGTTTTTCAGCTGCAACTCACTCATATACAATGTACTACACTGTGCATTTCGTCTAATGCGGGTTTTTCAGTAAATTCTAAGTTTTTCAGTGCAACTCACTCATATACAATGTACTACACTGTGCATTTCATCTAATGCGGGTTTTTCAGTAAATTCTAAGTTTTTCAGTGCAACTCACTCATATACAATGTACTACACTGTGCATTTCGTCTAATGCGGGTTTTTCAGTAAATTCTAAGTTTTTCAGTGCAACTCACTCATATACTATGTACTACACTGTGCATTTCGTCTAATGCGGGTTTTTCAGTAAATTCTAAGTTTTTCAGTGCAACTCACTCATATACAATGTACTACACTGTGCATTTCGTCTAATGCGGGTTTTTCAGTAAATTCTAAGTTTTCAGTGCAACTCACTCATATACAATGTACTAAACTGTGCATTTCGTCTAATGCGGGTTTTTCAGTAAATTCTAAGTTTTTCAGTGCAACTCACTCATATACAATGTACTACACTGTGCATTTCGTCTAATGCGGGTTTTTCAGTAAATTCTAAGTTTTTCAGTGCAACTCACTCATATACAATGTACTAAACTGTGCATTTCGTCTAATGCGGGTTTTTCAGTAAATTCTAAGTTTTTCAGTGCAACTCACTCATATACAATGTACTACACTGTGCATTTCGTCTAATGCGGGTTTTTCAGTAAATTCTAAGTTTTTCAGTGCAACTCACTCATATACAATGTACTACACTGTGCATTTCGTCTAATGCGGGTTTTTCAGTAAATTCTAAGTTTTTCAGTGCAACTCACTCATATACAATGTACTACACTGTGCATTTCGTCTAATGCGGGTTTTTCAGTAAATTCTAAGTTTTTCAGTGCAACTCACTCATATACTATGTACTACACTGTGCATTTCGTCTAATGCGGGTTTTTCAGTAAATTCTAAGTTTTTCAGTGCAACTCACTCATATACAATGTACTACACTGTTCATTTCGTCTAATGCGGGTTTTTTAGTAAATTCTAAGTTTTTCAGTGCAATTCACTCATATACAATGTACTACACTGTGCATTTCGTCTAATGCGGGTTTTTCAGTAAATTCTAAGTTTTTCAGTGCAAATCACTCATATACAATGTACTACACTGTGCATTTCGTCTAATGCGGGTTTTTAAGTAAATTCTAAGTTTTTCAGTGCAACTTCACTCATATACTATGTACTACACTGTGCATTTCGTCTAATGCGGGTTTTTCAGTAAATTCTAAGTTTTTCAGTGCAACTCACTCATATACAATGTACTACACTGTGCATTTCGTCTAATGCGGGTTTTTCAGTAAATTCTAAGTTTTTCAGTGCAACTCACTCATATACAATGTACTAAACTGTGCATTTCATCTAATGCGGGTTTTTCAGTAAATTCTAAGTTTTTTAGTGCAACTCACTCATATACAATGTACTACACTGTGCATTTCGTCTAATGCGGGTTTTTCAGTAAATTCTAAGTTTTTCAGTGCAACTCACTCATATACTATGTACTACACTGTGCATTTCGTCTAATGCGGGTTTTTCAGTAAATTCTAAGTTTTTCAGTGCAACTCACTCATATACAATGTACTACACTGTTCATTTCGTCTAATGCGGGTTTTTCAGTAAATTCTAAGTTTTTCAGTGCAACTCACTCATATACAATGTACTACACTGTGCATTTCGTCTAATGCGGGTTTTTCAGTAAATTCTAAGTTTTCCAGTGCAATTCACTCATATACTATGTACTACACTGTGCATTTCGTCTAATGCGGGTTTTTCAGTAAATTCTAAGTTTTTCAGTGCAACTCACTCATATACAATGTACTACACTGTGCATTTCGACTAATGCGGGTTTTTCAGTAAATTCTAAGTTTTTCAGTGCAACTCACTCATATACAATGTACTACACTGTGCATTTCGTCTAATGCGGGTTTTTCAGTAAATTCTAAGTTTTTCAGTGCAACTCACTCATATACAATGTACTAAACTGTGCATTTCGTCTAATGCGGGTTTTTCAGTAAATTCTAAGTTTTTCAGTGCAACTCACTCATATACAATGTACTACACTGTGCATTTCGTCTAATGCGGGTTTTTCAGTAAATTCTAAGTTTTTCACTGCAACTCACTCATATACAATGTACTACACTGTGCATTTCGTCTAATGCGGGTTTTTCAGTAAATTCTAAGTTTTTCACTGCAACTCACTCATATACAATGTACTACACTGTGCATTTCGTCTAATGCGGGTTTTTCAGTAAATTCTAAGTTTTTCAGTGCAACTCACTCATATACAATGTACTACACTGTGCATTTCATCTAATGCGGGTTTTTCAGTAAATTCTAAGTTTTTCAGTGCAACTCACTCATATACAATGTACTACACTGTGCATTTCGTCTAATGCGGGTTTTTCAGTAAATTCTAAGTTTTTCAGTGCAACTCACTCATATACTATGTACTACACTGTGCATTTCGTCTAATGCGGGTTTTTCAGTAAATTCTAAGTTTTTCAGTGCAACTCACTCATATACAATGTACTACACTGTGCATTTCGTCTAATGCGGGTTTTTCAGTAAATTCTAAGTTTTCAGTGCAACTCACTCATATACAATGTACTAAACTGTGCATTTCGTCTAATGCGGGTTTTTCAGTAAATTCTAAGTTTTTCAGTGCAACTCACTCATATACAATGTACTACACTGTGCATTTCGTCTAATGCGGGTTTTTCAGTAAATTCTAAGTTTTTCAGTGCAACTCACTCATATACAATGTACTACACTGTGCATTTCGTCTAATGCGGGTTTTTCAGTAAATTCTAAGTTTTTCAGTGCAACTCACTCATATACTATGTACTACACTGTGCATTTCGTCTAATGCGGGTTTTTCAGTAAATTCTAAGTTTTTCAGTGCAACTCACTCATATACAATGTACTACACTGTTCATTTCGTCTAATGCGGGTTTTTTAGTAAATTCTAAGTTTTTCAGTGCAACTCACTCATATACAATGTACTACACTGTGCATTTCGTCTAATGCGGGTTTTTCAGTAAATTCTAAGTTTTTCAGTGCAACTCACTCATATACAATGTACTACACTGTGCATTTCGTCTAATGCGGGTTTTTCAGTAAATTCTAAGTTTTTCAGTGCAAATCACTCATATACAATGTACTACACTGTGCATTTCGTCTAATGCGGGTTTTTAAGTAAATTCTAAGTTTTTCAGTGCAATTCACTCATATACTATGTACTACACTGTGCATTTCGTCTAATGCGGGTTTTTCAGTAAATTCTAAGTTTTTCAGTGCAACTCACTCATATACAATGTACTACACTGTGCATTTCGTCTAATGCGGGTTTTTCAGTAAATTCTAAGTTTTTCAGTGCAACTCACTCATATACAATGTACTACACTGTGCATTTCATCTAATGCGGGTTTTTCAGTAAATTCTAAGTTTTTTAGTGCAACTCACTCATATACAATGTACTACACTGTGCATTTCGTCTAATGCGGGTTTTTCAGTAAATTCTAAGTTTTTCAGTGCAACTCACTCATATACTATGTACTACACTGTGCATTTCGTCTAATGCGGGTTTTTCAGTAAATTCTAAGTTTTTCAGTGCAACTCACTCATATACAATGTACTACACTGTTCATTTCGTCTAATGCGGGTTTTTTCAGTAAATTCTAAGTTTTTCAGTGCAACTCACTCATATACAATGTACTACACTGTGCATTTCGTCTAATGCGGGTTTTTTCAGTAAATTCTAAGTTTTCCAGTGCAATTCACTCATATACTATGTACTACACTGTGCATTTCGTCTAATGCGGGTTTTTCAGTAAATTCTAAGTTTTTCAGTGCAACTCACTCATATACAATGTACTACACTGTGCATTTCGACTAATGCGGGTTTTTCAGTATATTCTAAGTTTTTCAGTGCAACTCACTCATATACAATGTACTACACTGTGCATTTCGTCTAATGCAGGTTTTTCAGTAAATTCTAAGTTTTTCAGTGCAACTCACTCATATACAATGTACTAAACTGTGCATTTCGTCTAATGCGGGTTTTTCAGTAAATTCTAAGTTTTTCAGTGCAACTCACTCATATACAATGTACTACACTGTGCATTTCGTCTAATGCGGGTTTTTCAGTAAATTCTAAGTTTTTCACTGCAACTCACTCATATACAATGTACTACACTGTGCATTTCGTCTAATGCGGGTTTTTCAGTAAATTCTAAGTTTTTCAGTGCAACTCACTCATATACAATGTACTACACTGTTCATTTCGTCTAATGCGGGTTTTTCAGTAAATTCTAAGTTTTTCAGTGCAACTCACTCATATACAATGTACTACACTGTGCATTTCATCTAATGCGGGTTTTTCAGTAAATTCTAAGTTTTTCAGTGCAACTCACTCATATACAATGTACTACACTGTGCATTTCGTCTAATGCGGGTTTTTCAGTAAATTCTAAGTTTTTCAGTGCAACTCACTCATATACTATGTACTACACTGTGCATTTCGTCTAATGCGGGTTTTTCAGTAAATTCTAAGTTTTTCAGTGCAACTCACTCATATACAATGTACTACACTGTGCATTTCGTCTAATGCGGGTTTTTCAGTAAATTCTAAGTTTTTCAGTGCAACTCACTCATATACAATGTACTACACTGTGCATTTCGTCTAATGCGGGTTTTTCAGTAAATTCTAAGTTTTCAGTGCAACTCACTCATATACAATGTACTAAACTGTGCATTTCGTCTAATGCGGGTTTTCAGTAAATTCTAAGTTTTTCAGTGCAACTCACTCATATACAATGTACTACACTGTGCATTTCGTCTAATGCGGGTTTTTCAGTAAATTCTAAGTTTTTCAGTGCAACTCACTCATATACAATGTACTACACTGTGCATTTCGTCTAATGCGGGTTTTTCAGTAAATTCTAAGTTTTTCAGTGCAACTCACTCATATACTATGTACTACACTGTGCATTTCGTCTAATGCGGGGTTTTTTCAGTAAATTCTAAGTTTTTCAGTGCAACTCACTCATATACAATGTACTACACTGTTCATTTCGTCTAATGCGGGTTTTTTAGTAAATTCTAAGTTTTTCAGTGCAATTCACTCATATACAATGTACTACACTGTGCATTTCGTCTAATGCGGGTTTTTCAGTAAATTCTAAATTTTTCAGTGCAATTCACTCATATACTATGTACTACACTGTACATTTCGTCTAATGCGGGTTTTTCAGTAAATTCTAAGTTTTTCAGTGCAACTCACTCATATACAATGTACTACACTGTGCATTTCGTCTAATGCGGGTTTTTCAGTAAATTCTAAGTTTTTCAGTGCAACTCACTCATATACAATGTACTAAACTGTGCATTTCGTCTAATGCGGGTTTTTCAGTAAATTCTAAGTTTTTCAGTGCAACTCACTCATATACTATGTACTACACTGTGCATTTCGACTAATGCGGGTTTTTCAGTAAATTCTAAGTTTTTCAGTGCAACTCACTCATATACAATGTACTACACTGTGCATTTCGTCTAATGCGGGTTTTTCAGTAAATTCTAAGTTTTTCAGTGCAACTCACTCATATACAATGTACTACACTGTGCATTTCGTCTAATGCGGGTTTTTCAGTAAATTCTAAGTTTTTCAGTGCAACTCACTCATATACAATGTACTAAACTGTGCATTTCGTCTAATGCGGGTTTTTCAGTAAATTCTAAGTTTTTCAGTGCAACTCACTCATATACAATGTACTACACTGTGCATTTCGTCTAATGCGGGTTTTTCAGTAAATTCTAAGTTTTTCAGTGCAACTCACTCATATACAATGTACTACACTGTGCATTTCGTCTAATGCGGGTTTTTCAGTAAATTCTAAGTTTTTCAGTGCAACTCACTCATATACAATGTACTACACTGTGCATTTCATCTAATGCGGGTTTTTCAGTAAATTCTAAGTTTTTCAGTGCAACTCACTCATATACAATGTACTACACTGTGCATTTCGTCTAATGCGGGTTTTTCAGTAAATTCTAAGTTTTTCAGTGCAACTCACTCATATACTATGTACTACACTGTGCATTTCGTCTAATGCGGGTTTTTCAGTAAATTCTAAGTTTTTCAGTGCAACTCACTCATATACTATGTACTACACTGTGCATTTCGTCTAATGCGGGTTTTTCAGTAAATTCTAAGTTTTTCAGTGCAACTCACTCATATACAATGTACTACACTGTTCATTTCGTCTAATGCGGGTTTTTTAGTAAATTCTAAGTTTTTCAGTGCAACTCACTCATATACAATGTACTACACTGTGCATTTCGTCTAATGCGGGTTTTTCAGTAAATTCTAAATTTTTCAGTGCAACTCACTCATATACTATGTACTACACTGTACATTTCGTCTAATGCGGGTTTTTCAGTAAATTCTAAGTTTTTCAGTGCAACTCACTCATATACTATGTACTACACTGTGCATTTCGTCTAATGCGGGTTTTTCAGTAAATTCTAAGTTTTACAGTGCAACTCACTCATATACTATGTACTACACTGTGCATTTCGTCTAATGCGGGTTTTTCAGTAAATTCTAAGTTTTTCAGTGCAACTCACTCATATACAATGTACTACACTGTGCATTTCGTCTAATGCGGTTTTTTCAGTAAATTCTAAGTTTTTCAGTGCAATTCACTCATATACTATGTACTACACTGTGCATTTCGTCTAATGCGGGTTTTTCAGTAAATTCTAAGTTTTTCAGTGCAACTCACTCATATACAATGTACTACACTGTGCATTTCGTCTAAAGCGGGTTTTTCAGTAAATTCTAAGTTTTTCAGTGCAACTCACTCATATACAATGTACTACACTGTGCATTTCGTCTAATGCGGGTTTTTCAGTAAATTCTAAGTTTTTCAGTGCAACTCACTCATATACAATGTACTACACTGTGCATTTCGTCTAATGCGGGTTTTTCAGTAAATTCTAAGTTTTTCAGTGCAACTCACTCATATACAATGTACTACACTGTGCATTTAGTCTAATGCGGGTTTTTCAGTAAATTCTAAGTTTTTCAGTGCAACTCACTCATATACTATGTACTACACTGTGCATTTCGTCTAATGCGGGTTTTTCAGTAAATTCTAAGTTTTTCAGTGCAACTCACTCATATACAATATACTACACTGTTCATTTCGTCTAATGCGGGTTTTTTAGTAAATTCTAAATTTTTCAGTGCAACTCACTCATATACTATGTACTACACTGTACATTTCGTCTAATGCGGGTTTTTCAGTAAATTCTAAGTTTTTCAGTGCAACTCACTCATATACTATGTACTACACTGTGCATTTCGTCTAATGCGGGTTTTTCAGTAAATTCTAAGTTTTTCAGTGCAAATCACTCATATACTATGTACTACACTGTGCATTTCGTCTAATGCGGGTTTTTCAGTAAATTCTAAGTTTTTCAGTGCAAATCACTCATATACAATGTACTACACTGTGCATTTCGTCTAATGCGGGTTTTTAAGTAAATTCTAAGTTTTTCAGTGCAATTCACTCATATACTATGTACTACACTGTGCATTTCGTCTAATGCGGGTTTTTCAGTAAATTCTAAGTTTTTCAGTGCAACTCACTCATATACAATGTACTACACTGTGCATTTCGTCTAATGCGGGTTTTTCAGTAAATTCTAAGTTTTTCAGTGCAACTCACTCATATACAATGTACTACACTGTGCATTTCATCTAATGCGGGTTTTTCAGTAAATTCTAAGTTTTTTAGTGCAACTCACTCATATACAATGTACTACACTGTGCATTTCGTCTAATGCGGGTTTTTCAGTAAATTCTAAGTTTTTCAGTGCAACTCACTCATATACTATGTACTACACTGTGCATTTCGTCTAATGCGGGTTTTTCAGTAAATTCTAAGTTTTTCAGTGCAACTCACTCATATACAATGTACTACACTGTTCATTTCGTCTAATGCGGGTTTTTCAGTAAATTCTAAGTTTTTCAGTGCAACTCACTCATATACAATGTACTACACTGTGCATTTCGTCTAATGCGGGTTTTTCAGTAAATTCTAAGTTTTCCAGTGCAATTCACTCATATACTATGTACTACACTGTGCATTTCGTCTAATGCGGGGTTTTTCAGTAAATTCTAAGTTTTTCAGTGCAACTCACTCATATACAATGTACTACACTGTGCATTTCGACTAATGCGGGTTTTTCAGTAAATTCTAAGTTTTTCAGTGCAACTCACTCATATACAATGTACTACACTGTGCATTTCGTCTAATGCGGGTTTTTCAGTAAATTCTAAGTTTTTCAGTGCAACTCACTCATATACAATGTACTAAACTGTGCATTTCGTCTAATGCGGGTTTTTCAGTAAATTCTAAGTTTTTCAGTGCAACTCACTCATATACAATGTACTACACTGTGCATTTCGTCTAATGCGGGTTTTTCAGTAAATTCTAAGTTTTTCACTGCAACTCACTCATATACAATGTACTACACTGTGCATTTCGTCTAATGCGGGTTTTTCAGTAAATTCTAAGTTTTTCACTGCAACTCACTCATATACAATGTACTACACTGTGCATTTCGTCTAATGCGGGTTTTTCAGTAAATTCTAAGTTTTTCAGTGCAACTCACTCATATACAATGTACTACACTGTGCATTTCATCTAATGCGGGTTTTTCAGTAAATTCTAAGTTTTTCAGTGCAACTCACTCATATACAATGTACTACACTGTGCATTTCGTCTAATGCGGGTTTTTCAGTAAATTCTAAGTTTTTCAGTGCAACTCACTCATATACTATGTACTACACTGTGCATTTCGTCTAATGCGGGTTTTTCAGTAAATTCTAAGTTTTTCAGTGCAACTCACTCATATACAATGTACTACACTGTGCATTTCGTCTAATGCGGTTTTTTCAGTAAATTCTAAGTTTTTCAGTGCAATTCACTCATATACTATGTACTACACTGTGCATTTCGTCTAATGCGGGTTTTTCAGTAAATTCTAAGTTTTTCAGTGCAACTCACTCATATACAATGTACTACACTGTGCATTTCGTCTAAAGCGGGTTTTTCAGTAAATTCTAAGTTTTTCAGTGCAACTCACTCATATACAATGTACTACACTGTGCATTTCGTCTAATGCGGGTTTTTCAGTAAATTCTAAGTTTTTCAGTGCAACTCACTCATATACAATGTACTACACTGTGCATTTAGTCTAATGCGGGTTTTTCAGTAAATTCTAAGTTTTTCAGTGCAACTCACTCATATACAATGTACTACACTGTGCATTTCGTCTAATGCGGGTTTTTCAGTAAATTCTAAGTTTTTCAGTGCAACTCACTCATATACTATGTACTACACTGTGCATTTCGTCTAATGCGGGTTTTTCAGTAAATTCTAAGTTTTTCAGTGCAACTCACTCATATACAATGTACTACACTGTGCATTTCGTCTAATGCGGGTTTTTTAGTAAATTCTAAGTTTTTCAGTGCAACTCACTCATATACAATGTACTACACTGTGCATTTCGTCTAATGCGGGTTTTTCAGTAAATTCTAAATTTTTCAGTGCAACTCACTCATATACTATGTATTACACTGTACATTTCGTCTAATGCGGGTTTTTCAGTAAATTCTAAGTTTTTCAGAGCAACTCACTCATATACTATGTACTACACTGTGCATTTCGTCTAATGCGGGTTTTTCAGTAAATTCTAAGTTTTTCAGTGCAACTCACTCATATACTATGTACTACACTGTGCATTTCGTCTAATGCGGGTTTTTCAGTAAATTCTAAGTTTTTCAGTGCAAATCACTCATATACAATGTACTACACTGTGCATTTCGTCTAATGCGGTTTTTTAAGTAAATTCTAAGTTTTTCAGTGCAATTCACTCATATACTATGTACTACACTGTGCATTTCGTCTAATGCGGGTTTTTCAGTAAATTCTAAGTTTTTCAGTGCAACTCACTCATATACAATGTACTACACTGTGCATTTCATCTAATGCGGGTTTTTCAGTAAATTCTAAGTTTTTCAGTGCAACTCACTCATATACAATGTACTACACTGTGCATTTCGTCTAATGCGGGTTTTTCAGTAAATTCTAAGTTTTTCAGTGCAACTCACTCATATACAATGTACTGCACTGTGCATTTCGTCTAATGCGGGTTTTTCAGTAAATTCTAAGTTTTTCAGTGCAACTCACTCATATACTATGTACTACACTGTGCATTTCGTCTAATGCGGGTTTTTCAGTAAATTCTAAGTTTTTCAGTGCAACTCACTCATATACAATGTACTACACTGTTCATTTCGTCTAATGCGGGTTTTTCAGTAAATTCTAAGTTTTTTCAGTGCAACTCACTCATATACAATGTACTACACTGTGCATTTCGTCTAATGCGGTTTTTTTCAGTAAATTCTAAGTTTTTCAGTGCAATTCACTCATATACTATGTACTACACTGTGCATTTCGTCTAATGCGGGTTTTTCAGTAAATTCTAAGTTTTTCAGTGCAAATCACTCATATACAATGTACTACACTGTGCATTTCGACTAATGCGGGTTTTTCAGTAAATTCTAATTTTTTCAGTGCAACTCACTCATATACAATGTACTACACTGTGCATTTCGTCTAATGCGGGTTTTTCAGTAAATTCTAAGTTTTTCAGTGCAACTCACTCATATACAATGTACTACACTGTGCATTTCGTCTAATGCGGGTTTTTCAGTAAATTCTAAGTTTTTCAGTGCAACTCACTCATATACAATGTACTACACTGTGCATTTCGTCTAATGCGGGTTTTTCAGTAAATTCTAAGTTTTTCACTGCAACTCACTCATATACAA